>NC_043987.1:8037500-8075000 GCF_902150065.1 Myripristis murdjan | reverse complement strand
TGTGTGTGTGTGTGTGTTTGTGGGAGAGAGAGAGAGAGAGAGAGAGATGTGCCTGTACATCACTGATACTACAAATCACACTTTGTCTTTTCCAAGCTTGCAGTCCCAGCATGAATTGCAGCACACGTCTGCACAGCTACTTCTCCATGTTTTCTTTTGTTGAACAAATTGGGATTTATTTCTGGGATTGGCTTGGGATCCCGATTTTCTCAGTTTGAAAATAATAGAGCCTTTTCCCTAACATGTAATTGGAGTTGTGGGCCAGGAATCTTGCACCACCCCAGAGCACCTGCCTGGAAAATCCTTCCCTCTGATGAAAAATTAATAAACTCCCCGTGTGTAGGGAATTGCAGCAGTTAATATTGCGACTCAATTTTTATTCTTCCTGATTAACTGTAGAGCCTTAGACTCCCTGCCTCCCTCCTCCCCTCCCTTTATCTTTCTCCCCCCTCCTCCCCCTAATCTTCCACAGCCACATTGCAAGGGGGTGGTCACTTCCACATTTTAAAGTTGGAAGAAAATGGTGGTTCATTCATCATTTTTTTTTTTCTAATTTTACAACATAACGATTGTTGCATTGCATTGTATAAATTCATTTGCATAAAGCTGAACTTGAGTCGAGTTTATGCAAATACAGACCAGGCGAATGAGCTATCCATTCATAACCAATATGCACTGCAAATCCACATCTCCAGCTATTTTTTTTTTTTTTTTACAATTCCAAAGAAAAAAGCAAATTCCTGCACACACTTTCTCACATTTGCACTGATTTATTTCAGGGAGTCAGTCAACATTTTACATTACACGAACCTTTCTCAAGGCAGGTTGAGGAATTGACTTTTTGCTTTGGAGCTGGACTTTGATTCCCTGCACCACACAAGAGTCAAAGCAAGAGACGTGCATGTAGCCTTCTACCCATCTACCTTTTATCCAGCCATTGGGTTTCCATTCATTCCACTAGGATACGAAAATGAACTTTCGCCCCAAAAAATAGTCACCGGGGAAATGTTTACTTTACACAGGCAATTATCACTTCAGTGGTTTCTGAATGATGTCGACCACGTGGTTTGAAAAATGATTTGTTGCAATATAAAATGTCTGCAAATTGTAGTCAATGGTCCAAAAATCACCAGTATGGTCCTGTAAGGGCTCTAGGTTGAACTTTGGATTGAAACATTTTTAACAGCAGGCTCTATCAATTTCTTGTTCTAATACATGGAGTTTTATTTGACAAAAAGTGATTTCAGTCCCTCCGTTGAATCTGGACAGATTCATGTTATGCTATTGGAAACCACTCATGCATTCACCCTCTTCCCTTTTCTCTTTATTGCTCCTCTCTGTATTTGTCCTTTCCCTTCTTGCTGACTCTCATTCTACTTTTGGCTTTTGCTGGATAAGAGCCTTGCATCTTCAAAATGTCAACTTTTTTTTTTTTTTTTTTTTTGTAATTTGTTCAATTGATTTAGAAAAGGCTTAATCAACCCACAGTTTGCTATGTGCTGAATTCTAAATGACTCAAGTGAGAAGCATCGAATCCTTCAGCTGAAATTAAAATACAGGAAAATCACAACATTTTCATCACTCTCTCACACACACACACACACACTAGTCTACGCACACATTTGTAATTCATGCACAAGGCATTCCATAAGGGAGCCTGTTTATGTGCAGCTCATGAATTTCAATAATCCCCCTCTCGTCCTGTATACAATTCTGTGTTCAATCACCTATGTAAAGACACTTGTCACAAGCCACAGGAGGATTGCAAGCCGTAATGTAGATATGGCAGGGGAATACTAAATACAAACACTCTTAAAAAGACACACAGGCGCACAGGTTGCAAGCATATATGCGGTATAGTGATGTAATATGTATGAGTAGTTGAGTGAATGGCATGTTGAGACACTGGGACATCGCTGTTTGTTTTCTGTAAAGACGTGCATGGGTTATACTGACAACTCTTGGGAGAAATAACATGAATGTGCTCTTAAAGACGCTGGATAGCACAATTTACATAAACTGACGACCAGAGAATAAATATTTGCTGCAGAACAGAGTGTACCGTCTAATAAACTGTGATGCGGATGAAAAACTAATATTAGATAACATTTCATCACCTTGTTTCGCCGCTGTCTGCTGCAAATAACATGTAGGTGTATTTTTGTGCATTACTGCCTCCCTCTGCTGATTTGTATGTGTGTGTGTGTGTGTGTGTGTGTGTGTGTGTGACTAGTTACTTTGCTTGAATAAATTTTGGTTCATCTGCTCTTTGTAATGAAATTCCATAAATTCCTGGGTACGTGTTTCCAGACATACACTGTAAATTTCTCCCCTTTTCTAATATGTAAGTTAATGGCTGTACACAGCAAAGATTGCAGCAACCCCTAGGATTTCAAGAATGTATGTGTGTGAGTGAGTGTGTGTGTGTATGTGTGTGTGCATGTGCTGTGTGTAGTTCGTAAGTGAGTTTACACCATCATATTTCAGGGCAAGAAACTGAAATTACCTGTCAGAAGGAACTACAACCACCACACCTGTTACATACACACATACACGGGCCCGAACACACGTGCACGTGCGCGCACACACACACACACACACACACACACTGATAAATAAGTGCTAAAGTCTGTTAAGGTTCACTGTTCAGCACAGTAAAGTGAGCGGTACATTGTAAATCTGTCATGGCAGAACATTCTCTTATGAGGGGATATTTCTCTTGTGTCTCACACACACACACTCACACACACAGACACAAACACACACACACACACACACACACACACACACACACACACAAGCACCGCATCTTAAAAGGGAGCAGAATTTGTCACTTGGTCTGATCGCTGTGCTGGCCAGCGCTCTTAGTTGGTCATTTGTCTTTTTTTTTTTTTTTTTTTTTTTAATCTTAATTTCATTTTTCTATTCCTTTGGAAAACATATTCATCTTGAGTGTGTCACAGCATATTTACTGTCCCAGCTGTCCCAGGCAATGACTGAGCTAACAGACAAAACTTAACTGGGTGCCCACACTGCAAACTACTTTTTTTTTTTTTTTTTTTTTCCAGTGACATGACTTACATTATTTTCATTGAGATGCACTTGGTTCTGCATTTAGCTCGCCCTCCATTGAAAGCAAACCAAATTGTTGTGACAAATCACAGCCGGAGAGGCGTTCAGTAGCGCTTCAAAATCCGAGCAAAAGCAAAGAAAACAAATGTTAACTTTGAACTGGATGTTAGCTGGGAGCTTGTGAGATAATACTGTTGATAATGTCGGTTGTGTTTACAAGGCAGTGGACGCACACACACACACACACACAAACACAACTAGAAACAAAAGAGCTGCGGCATCTTTTAAGATTAAAGGCTGTGGTGCCGCTGTAATTATGGCAGAATGTGACACGAGGGCTCTGCATTTGTGTTTGAGTGTGTGTCTTTTGTGTCTTTTGGCCTGTTTGTGCCCATCTGGTTATGTGTGTGTGTGTGTGTGTGTGTGTGTGTGTGTGTATGCGTGTTTGTCTTCGGTCATGTCCCTTTATGTCCCCTGACAACTGCTGATGATCTAACAACCCAGACTGGCCTCTTGCCCCGACCTACCCTTGACCAATCGTGTTTTCCCGTGTCCTGTCCCTGAATCCCTATTGGCTGAGCGCTCTCACCTGCGACAGAGCCATCTGTGGTCACTCATCACCTGGGTATTGACCTCCGGCAGCAGAGCCTGCTGGGATTTAAGCCAACAAGCTATGGATAGCTATTTATCACACTGGTGAATCTATCTATGTTTCAAATTAAGAGCTATATAATCATTTCATGGATGTATTTAGTATTTATATGGATTTTTATAACATCAGTCATCACTGGTAACCACTAATGTCCTACATAACAGCTGGGGAGGGGTTATATAACATTTTTTTCAAAATGGGTGAACTGTCCCTTTAAATAAAGCACCTCCATTTCAAAACATGAAATAGTTTTAATAATCAACTCTGCAGTGCCTTTACACAGCTTGCTCAACAAGGCTTTATTATGAGTGGAAAACAAAATTATAAGGTTTTTGGCAGTGTCTTTGTCTAATTAAAGGCAAAGTTTTCTTGCCAGACACATTTTTTGGACCTACTTGCTGAGAGCCAACCTCAGAGGGAAACCGTAAGGTGGAGTTTTCACCTTGACTGAAACTGTGTGAGAGCTTACCTGGGACTACATCTTATTAAAAAAAACTGTCCTTGCTAAACAAAACCCAGAAACACACTGTATTCTGTCTCGCTCTGAATAGCTGTGTCTGTGCAGCTCTCTTTGTCTCTCTCTCTCTGTCTCTTTTTTTGTGCCTCCCTAGCTTTGAAATCACTCTTCAGTTATTTTTTGGGGGAAAATATTTCCAAGTCTTCATCCAGCGTAAAGCCCAAAACAAAGAAATCCACTTGGCATTATTCTAATGCACCAGTGAATGACCAACACAAAAGGCCCCTTATCCATGGAAAGTACAACTGTTGTGATATTTCTTGGAGGTTATGGTGGACATTTTTACAGACCGTACGATTATAACAGCTTTTAGAGAGCAGTGAACACCCATGATAGCCTCCAGGAATAGCTGAATTTATTCTTCTTTTCAAGCATTTCCTACGTCATGCACCTTGATTGCAAATTGATACAGCGACAGATAAAATCTGAGAATGCTCCAACCTGTTTTTGAACTGTTGTGCAATGAGTGTGAACCGTTTTCACGCCAAGCTTACATCACTGTTTATTTATAAAATGCAACTCCATCCTCTTTTTCGGCATTATTTCTTTTGTTGAGTCTGAGTAACAGTAAGCATTAGTGGCCATTTCTGCTCAGGTTTTAAAATTTGACACGTTTTGCACATTTTCTTTTTGCACCAAAAAAAATTGCCCCATATTTGCACCAAAAAAAAAAAAAAAAAAAAAAAAAAAATCTTGGATGGGAACCCAGGTTATGTGTGTCTCCCTACTCTGCCAGATGGAGAGCCAGACAGAGCTGGCAAGACCTGCAACATCTCCCACTGGCTGCTGCAGAGCGAGTGAAGGCAACATGAGAAGGAGAGTAGGGTAGAGCGGACGAGAGACAGAGGAATAAACGAGAGGAGGAACAGAAGGACTCATCAAGGAGCTCCTCAATTTTGGAGAGCACTCGTTTGTAGCGGCTTCCCACTGTTAACCCAGTGCCTGTTTCTCCCTTCCGCCTTTTTTTTTTTCCCCCGGCCGTATTCACAAAACTCCTTCCCCATCTCCAGTTCACTCATCACGTCTTTCACTTTCTTCTCTCTCTTACTCCCACACTCCCTCTGTCCTCTCATCCCTCGCTCTCAATCCCCCTGTTTCTCTTCCTCTCTGTCTCTTAGCCATTAACTCCATTTGTCTTGAATCTGGATCCTTTCCCCAAGCAAACTTGCTGGAAGTCTTTAATTACTGAGGATAAGGAGGAAACAAACATAGCAGGAATGTATAAACATCCTTTCACTTATGCACACTAACATATACATACAATATGCAAACAGCCCTGCTTCTCTTCAGTGTCATAAAAAGACACATCTGCCTTTCTCAAGCACCATCATAAACACACACATGCATGCAATTTATTTTGCACATTTTTGTAAAAGGCAAAAATAAATAAGACTGCAAGAAAAGGTTGGAGTTTATAGTGTTAGTTTCTTAAAATCCAAAAATGCAAAAATAACTACAAACATAAATGCGGAGTTTCTTCAAACACAACTCAAAATAGGATGGGAACCCGTAAGTTCAATCACCTGACAGAGATTATTTTTTCTTCTTTTGTGTTTCCACGCTCTGCTTTTGAGGTTCTGGGGTTTATGATTTCTGCGCTTCCCAGTTTTGCCTTTACGATTCTCCATTTCATTGTTTCCTGAGCAAATGTGTTTTTGGAGTAGCATTGTTTTACTGCTCTTCTATTAGATAAATGATGCCACTCGTGGTCAAATCACACTTTGTAGTTATGCTACAGGACTTTTACATCTAAACAGACATTTGTTTTGATCAATTCAATGCCAGATGAATTCACACAATGAAGATTCAGCCTGTCATGCCCTGACTAAACTCCTTGTGTTTTGCATTATGCTGACATTGCAAAACCGATGGTGTCTGTGATGACATTCCTGCACTTACCACACTTCAGTTTCTATTGGGATTGTATCCCTGAAATTATAACATGCCTAATTACCTTATCTGACAATTCTGTGATTCTGTGGGTTTTTTGTCCAGTTTTTCTTTGCACATGATATTGAAAGTAATCTGGAAGTGTACTTTTCAAGCAGCATTTAATTTACTTGCAGAAGAGAGAGACAGTGTTACACGGAACTGGATACGTTTCACAAGTGTACAAAAGGAACTCCATATATACCTCTCATTGTGTGCAAATGCAAGTGTATTCTCCATGACACACACACACACACACACACACACACACACACACACACACTCACAACATCTCTGTTTGCTTACTTGTGCAGGGCGCTGGGCGGCAGCTTGGTCGTCTTCTCCATCTGGCCATAGCAGGATGTCTTGGCCTCAGGGATGTCGCCGTACTCTTCCAACATGGCCGCCGCAGCCGACGTTATGATCCCGAGGCCGTCCCGAACCCGTGCCTCCAACGGGTAGTCCCAGTCGTCATACGACACCGAAATCATCCCCGACGGGAACTCATCCGGGGTTATTTCCGGGTTCCCCGTGGTGAGAGAGGGCACGATCCAGATGTAGCCGAACCCGGTGAGTCCCAGCGAGCGAGCCTCCTCCAGGATGTACACGGCCTCGTCCTTGGAGCAGTAGAGCAGCACGACAGGAGACTGGACCTTCTTCAGCATGATCTGAGACCGGCTGTCTTCCTCTACTGCATCCAGGGTGATGATGTTCTGCAGGTCCCAGCCCACAAAACTGAAACAAGGATAATGAGGGCAGGAGTGAAGGGTTAATATTTAAATAATGCACGGAAGACACCTGGTGCACTGTGATGCTTTCTGTAGGTGCTGGCAAGGGCAGGACTAATTATCCATTATAATTAATATCACTGTTAAGTGTGATGGTAATGTTAATAGGGTAGAGCCTCTAAAGTCTGGGGAAATGCTGCGTTAATGCTAAATGGAATGCAAATGTTGAAGTCGGTCCAGTATGAAGATGCTCAGCAAGTTCCAGCAAACAAAACTAACTCAAGGACAAAGAGGATAATGCTAGTGTTAGCAGGATGAAGCCAGTTCCTGTTGTCAGTGTGCTAATTAGTAACAGCAATATCGGGAAATAGTGCTATAACCATAAGAATTACAAGTTTCTGTTTGACCTTTTGGATTAAAACAAATGAGATCATTCGCATCATTTACCTAAGTGAGCACATGGCTGAAGTTAGATGCTTATACAAATGAGTTTTGCTCGGTGGAGAAATTTTATGCTCAAAGGTACTGTGAAAGCACATGGACCCGGCTAATTCCAATGCAAATTTTTAATCTAGTCCTAAGTGAGGACTTTCTGTAGATGCCAGCTAAGTAAATGTGGAGAGAGTGAAGAGTGAAAAGAGTGAGCGCTTATTAACCACTTTGAAAATATAATGCACACACACACACACACTCTCTCTCTCTCTTACACACAAGAAAAGGCAAGTGAGATGGAAAGAACAGTGGTTAGGGTTAGGGTTCTTTTCTGTGGCAACAACAGTGTTTATTCTGCTGGTCTTGCATGGCAAAATTAGCACAGTGAAGGAGAAACAGGCTAGACACACACACGCACGCACACACGCACGCACACACACATGCACGCACACACAGGGGAGAGTGAGGGTTAGAGTGTATGACAGACAGAAGGGAAAAGAGAGAGAAGAGGGTGTTGTTAACCATTGTACTGCAATCCGATAATACACTTGTAGTGTAACATGAGAGTGATTGGGGACCTGCTGTCCTCTTTTGGCTGTCCAATGCGATGATGCTCTACAAGTCCCAGATGGCAAAACTCACCAAGACAGACAGTGATACAGTGATACAGATACAGAGAGAGAGAGAGAGAGAGAGAGAGAGAGAGAGAGAGAGAGAGAGAGAGAGAGAGAGAGAGAGAGAGAGAGAGAGAGACTGGGAAGCACTGGTTGTCAACCAAGGTAGGAGAATGAAAATTTCCCATTCATTTTCTCATAGACTTTTCACAATAGCTCAGTGTGAATGACATAGCATTGTAGCATTAGATTCACTGATTGGATTACTGATGTGTAATGATTTTCATCGCACACACACTCTTTTTCCTCATCCATAAAAAAGATATTATGTTAGACAAAGAAAAAACAAAAAAAAACATGATAACTGCTTTACAAAATAGTGGGATGACATGAAGTGAGATAAGCCAAAATCAAACAGGTGAGTGATGGTGAGTGACTCTACATCTCCTGACTAATCAAATTACGAAGCCTATCGCATTTAATTTGCATGTTATTCAGGCAGGCAGAGCGCCTATCTGCCCGCATTCATCTGCACCGAGCTTAATGACAGCCTACATAGCCTGCCTTCTACAAAATACATCCCCAGATTAATTCTTTCCGGAGAATTCATTTGGGCCTACATTTTCTTTACATTTACATTTAAGGCTTCTGTGCACAGAGTTGAATGCTGAATGAAAATTAGCAGAACACTGAAAAAAAGGAAGAATAATGCAAATAATGGATTTTATTATACGTGGTTTGACAAACCAGAAGCTTTTAGTTCTTTATTTAATTCAACCTCACTTTTGGAGAGTGACAAAGATAAGGAGGCAGCTCTATACCAAAAATGTGATTTTTCATAAGAAGAAAAATTAAAAACTATAACAAGTCACCTTTATGGCGGAGTGTGTGATTGTCAGTTTAATTCACCATTTATTTGACCAATTGATTTACTGATTGACTGACTGATTGAGTGAGCAACTGATTGGCTGATTGATTCATCAATTGACTATTTGATTGGCCAACTGACTGACTGATTGATTGATTGCTTGATTGAGTGACTGAATAATTGTCTGGCTCAAACTGAAAAAAGAAGCTTGTCGCAAGCAAAATTTTCAGTCATATATTTTATCCATTTATTTATTAATTTGTAATTTGTCAATATTCCTGTGACTCTAAAACAGTCATATATGACAGAGAAATGATAAATACATCACCCACCACCACAGTCTGTTAGGTGAACAGCCACAAGTCTGCAGATCTCAGCTCACAAAACAAGAAACGGGGAGGGAAAACTGTGAGTCACTGTCAGCGAATTGAGTAACCTGCTCACTTACACACTCTGCTCACAGAAGTATCTTGACGGTGACCCATTTTTTGATATTTTGGTTCCGTAATCGTATTACTTAGTGTGCGAAATGGGGCAGTTAATGTGAGGTTAAACTGCACACTGTCAGCTTTAATTTGAGGTTATTTTCGGCCAGTTCAGCCCTTTTGGTACACGGGCCCCCTCTTGAGGGTGACAGAAGTATTTGGGCAGATTGAGATTATTTTCAATGAAGCAGTCATTTTTTTTTTTTTTTTAGCATACAATCAAAAGTCTTTATTTCAGATGACATCCCATCCAAACCTATGAGAGTACAGATTAAAACATGAATAATTTTTTAAAAACTGTTCAGGCTTTTTAGAGTGTTTTTGATGGTGATTGTTTTGAGGATATTGAGGAATTCTTTTTTTTTTTTTTTTAAATCAATAAAACTGAAAAGAAACACATATTTTTTTTTGTCTCTCAACTTGTCCTTAAATCATTTTATTAATTTTAACCAATAAATACAATGGTGAGAAAAAGTTTCTGAGCCCGTGTTTGCCTGCTGGGTTTGACATAAACAAAGAGTAACTGCAAATGAAAATGCCTTCCTCAGCTTTGTTTCAATATATCATAGGTGCAGGCACAAACAGCAGCCAAAATCTCAACATTGCGGAACATGTATCATTAATTCGACTTTTTTCCCCCCTGAAAATTATGGCCTTCTGCTCTGTTGACTGCTTTTTTTTTTCCTCCTCTCTGCAGAGCCATAGCATCACTCAAAATGACCAAAAGAGGTATTACTGAGGGTGGAGTAAACCTACCTGTCATCTACACTCATTTTAAACATGCTGATGAAGACTTTCTCGGCCAGGTGGCTTTGAAGAATCAGTGGACAAGATGAAAAATATAGCGCACGGGCAAAACCTGATATGTAGTAACTCTACGAGAAAGAAAACTTCACCTATTCTCCGGGGAAATTTGAGGTGATAATGGAGAAGATTAGGGACAAAACAGGGGATTGTGGGCTTGGAGAACAGCCCAGGGTTAGTGTGCAGTAACTCTTAGGGAAGGATCTACTGTACTGATACTGTCATGGAGGGAGAAGGGGCTAGAAATGGACAAAAGAAACCAAAAGTGTGGATGTGGGATGGGGGAAAAAGTGCAAATAAATCTGTTGTTACTCTTTTAAAGTTATTAAAGGTTACTATTATCTGTGTTAAGGTCTGACCAATTTGAGATTCTGCGTGCCAGTAATGCTAACATCTTTGCAGTGAAGCTGCGGATGGCCAACATTTTGTGCCAGTGTTGAATTTATTTAAAGTTGCCCATTTTTATGCCAAGTGACTAAATTATAAGTTGCTGAAATGGTTTCCCACAGAATGTCTTCTCAGCAAGGTGAAAAAGCCACTGAAGCAACATTTTGACTATCAGATAATAAAATTTTTCAAGTAGAATAATGCATTCAGATACTCAAACATATCTTATACAATAAAACATACTGGCTGATATCCCAATTTTGATTAAAAAAAAAAGTTTAATATTGGCCTCATATCAGCCCATTCTCATTCCCAGGGTAGTCAAATACCACAGCTTGATCATGACCTTTGGCATCTGATGCAAAAGGAACCTATTAGGAGGCAAAGGCACCACAAGAAAATGTAAGCCACAAGATCCACAAACATGACACCCGAGTTTAGTTCCTGTTTCGAGCGAGACCTTTTGCGTGTGGCCGAGACCATGTCCAGTTTCTGTTTTTTTTTGCCTAACCCAAACCTTTCTCTAACCTCAACCAAGTGTTTTTTTATGCCTAAACCTTACCTTTTCCTAGCCTCAACCATGTTGTTTTGGTACCTAAACTTAACATTTGTCTAACATTAACCAAGTGGTTTTGGTGCCTAAACCTAACCATGTGACACTGACTCGTGACAAAAAGGGAGAAAGCCAAATTGCAGATTGTGATCCAGCCCAAACCAGGCTTTGATTCCAGGCCGGTATTCATCCATTCGACTCTATTTATCACATAACAAGGTGTGCAGGCGATCTTACCTATTGTCTACCGTAGTTTTAAGGATGTTGATGAACTCCTGGTATCCGGGGAACTTGGAGGTGACGATGGAGAAGATGTGCCAGTCATACTCCTCCATGATGTTCAGCATCAGCAGCGCCTCCTGCTGGATGGAGGCACCGAACTGGAAGAATGTTGACTTCACATCCTGTGAGGGAGGGAGCGAGAAGGAAAGGAGAGAGGAAGGAAAGGGAGGAGGAACAGGAGGATAAAATGAAAGGGATAAGGGGAGGAAAAAAGTCAGAGCAGGGAAAAGAAAGAGAGAGGAGAAAGAAAAGGGAGATTTAGTTTTGGATTTTCAAAATTCACAATATGAGATTATATTCGCACATCTGGTATTTTTTCCACCAGTGCAAAAGAGAAAGAAACTTTGACCTGAACAGATCACTCCAGCATACTGTTCTCTTGCTCCAGATCATTTATTGGCATCACTGACATTTCAGTCTCATGACCTTCATCAGAGCAAGGAGTGATGACTCTGATGAAGGTCATGAGAATGAAACGTCAGTGATGGCAATAAATGATCTGTAGCAGGAGAACAGCGGGGGTGATCTACTGACACTAATAAACATGCCTTTGAAATACTTTACCTGCCAACTCATATGCACAAAATGTGTGCATATCTACACACACACACACACACACACACACACACACAAACACTTAAATTTGGCTTGTTTTCTCACTTTCTACCCGCACTGCATACTGCAGCTGCTTCAAACTTTTATTGGATCTCAGAAGTATCCATCAAACAACAGTACACTCCAAAATTGGCATCATGCACACACTCATTGTCATTCTGCCTCGCTCTCACTCTCTCTCTCTCTGACACACATACACACACATAGATCGAGAGTAATAAGTTTCTTGTGGTGGAAATATATGGAAGGGAGCCTCAGAACAATTCAATTAAGCCCAAATTGGATTGGTGCAGCACAGACGGGTTGCAGAACTATGTGGGTCTGGTCCTGGAGAGCAAGGCTTACATTCACCCCGAATCGCTCATATCCACTCCATTAAACCCGACTCAGAATCATTTGCCACTTAATTCAGGCAGTCTGGACAGGCTCTTGGACAGAGCGGACCACTGCTATTACAGGTGGACAAATGAACTCAATCCATTTATTTTGGAGGGTGTCATTGTAAATGAGCCATTGCAATATGGTCTTTAAACTGAAGTAAAACATGACAAAGGTTGATGAAGGGGAAAAAAAAGTCATCTGGAAACAGAAAATGTGCTTGTTTTTTGTTGTTATCTGAGGTTTGTGTATAAATGTGGAACGGCAGTGTTTGCACAGCTTATGTTGAGATCACTAATTATAATAGACGTGGCGTGTGTGTGTGTGTGTGTGTGTGTGTGTGTGTGTGTGTGTGTGTGAAACCTCAAACAGAAGGCAAAGATAAACTACAATAAGAGAACAACGAGAGGTTGAAGTAAGAGGTATGGAGTAAGAGTAAAGAAAGAAATTGTGTGTGTCACTGCGCAAAATAACACCTGCTTTCTGCACAAGCACATCTCACACACACACACACACACTCACACACACACACTGTCTACACTGCCTACAGCATGTATCTAATTCCTCCACAGTGTGACTAAAAAGTGAAGAAAAAGAGAGAGAGTTGGAGAGTACGAGAGTGTGATGAAAGTGTAATGCTAGGAGCCACTGTGTGGCAAAAACAAACCCAGCACTCCACTGAGCTGTTTGGTTAAGTACTTTGAGTATATGCAGTAACATTCAATATCCCTAGTATAGTTCCAAGCACATCTTGAACACTCCTGCCATCCGTGCATGGCATTCCATTGTGTTGTTGGTTAAATTATTCAATTTTCATTTTCTTGTGTGTGATAGCCAGTTGACAGCTCTGTAGGCAGCATGTAAAAAAAAAGAAAAAAACAACAACAACATGTAATTAAACTAACATTTAAATGTCATTATATAAAAGCAACAGTCAAGGGCGTGCTTTAATACTGAATGTCAGCGAGGCTGTGATTCAGTGAGCGACTGAATCACAGCCTCGCTGACATTCTTAATAATAGCCCTCCCTTTCATGTGATATTGCATGATTCATTTTAAACCCGTACTAAAAAAATTAAACAATGTTTTGATCTGATTTAAAACTTAATCCTTATTGGTGTACCCTAGCCAGTGTTGCATTAACATGCCAAACATGCCCAATCATTTTTCCTGTTCAGATTTATTTGATATTTTAGTTATATAGTGAAAGTACTTTATCAAATGTCCAGATATTCTAGATAGTACTTTTAACAAGGACAGTACTCGTGTTTTTTTGAGAGATAACTCTTGGGAGTGTTTCTACCTTGATGCAGTTTCATACCTCAGACTGTTGATTGGGTTTTTGTTCCCTTTTAGTTCACTTGAGCCTTTAAGCAGGCGCATTAACCTTGAGACATAACAGTAAAACAAGTGCCACCTCAGCGGTTAGTGCCATACTTTCAGAAAATGGGTTGTGTGGAAATGCATTCTCAGATGCATTGGCAGGCTGTAGCCATGAGGAAATAGTTATCATGTACCTGTGTAATAAAATAAATAAATAAATAAATAAATAAATAAATAAAAATCAACTGAATATTACAGTAAGACAAAACACAGCTACCAATACGCTATTTTAATAAAAACAAAAAATAAATCACATAATGTCCTTGAATGTAACACCTCATGAGTCAGTGTAGATGAGAACCAACAACTTAATTCTGCTGTAAAGATGACTCATTGATGTTGTTTGCTCTCCTTGATAAAAGCCATAAACCACCTTAACAGTTTTGCCAACACTAACTTAAAATGGTGCAAAATTATAGTAAGAGAATTTTTTTTTTTTTTACCATTTTTGTCCCAATGACTCCCATTCATTTTGCATTAGCAGTAGCTCAGATATAATGTTGCTATGGCATTGTGATGATAGGGTGGTGTTAGACTATGCTTCAATAAGAGAAAAATGCAGGAAAACTATCAAAAATGACACACAACAAAATGCACAGGACTTTACAGATGGAACATGTTCAACTTCAGGTAATTATCTTGTCTTTTGGCTTTTTGCTTCTGTTTCCTTCAGTCAGGTTAGCACTGCCCTGCAGGTGCAACATTATACAGCTCCATGCCTGTGTACTTCTAAGACAAAGAGTTGGTCTAGCAGAAGTGATGGGAGCAACATGAGGGAAGAAAGCATGGACGGATGATAATAGATGCACATAGAAAGCAGTGAGGGAGCACAGCGGAGAGGATTCATAACCATATCAATGTACTGTATGTAATTTCATCGCTGCACGCATGACCTGGCATTTCTTTTTCCACTACATGCCGGCAGCCTCTGAATAATTTGGGCGTTCACTCTGCGTTATTTGCGTTAGCGTCTCGTCTTTCCCATATCCAGACTCTTGAGTGCTCTTTAATGGTGCTGTATCTGTAATGTGAGTGTGTGTATGTGTGTGTTTGGTGTGCCTATACTCAGACTCTTGAGTGCTCTTTAAAGGTCCTCTCTCGAGCTGTGTGTGTGTGTGTTCCAGTGGGGTAGAAACTGAAGCAATGCTGAAGCATGGTGGGACAGGAGGGAGGTCAAGCTATAAGACGTGTCAGTTCCTCTCTCATCACCGTGGCGACCGATACTCCCACACTTTGCTGCAATACACAGGGAACTAAGCAATCTAGTTAAGTGATTATGTGTTGAATAGCACGTTCGCAAAGAAAGGGGCGTCAAAACTGTTGAACTGCGATCATTCTTTCACTAGTTTTGTCTCCATTTTGTCATTAGGCGGTCATCACTGTGGTGTTTCTGTACTGCAATTCCAACAGATCACCTGTCAAACAGTGTTGGCTTCCATTTGCTGTTGATGAAGAGGTGGTGCACTGTAAACTTTACATTTGGGAGCTGTTCGTGTGTGAACCACACTACACATGTGCTATGGTGGTAAACTTCTGATTTAAAACTGCTTTGTTTGTAGATGACCGCCAAAGCAGCCCTATTGCATTCATAATTAGATACCCAACAATCAATGCAACAAACCAAAGCTCATGTTATGACTGACTCCTGTAGAATTCCATCCAAAGTCAGTGCCAAAGTTTGTTTAGCAATGACTTGGTTAGCAGGAACGCTCACCAAGTTTCACTTCTCCCTCTAGTTGCACTTGCTTCTCTCCGACCCGATGAAATGGCATCTTACTTCCATGATTTTATGTATTTCCTGTTACAACAGGATGTTGGGGTGGGACACAATGTGGCAAGGAATCATTCAACCAATAGGATGTCAGCTAGAGAAGGAAATCGCTTTATTTGACGGGATGGGTTGGCTTTATTGGTTGAAACTTTTATTTATGCCTATGGTTCTAATATAGTAATGGATTTGGGCCGCACTTGCCAATTTGTAAAGCTAGAAAAAGTGTTATGTAACCAACTTGTACTGTCTGTGTTCAGGTGGTAATGGTTCACTGATGTGTATAAAGCATGTGTCTGTTAGGTGTCAAGAGACTGGACCAAGGATATCAGCAAACTGAAAGATGTAAACAATCAATGCTAGGATCACTCTTATTTAGATCAGTTACTTGTTTAGTGACAGGACTGGTCAACGTTACAAGGACTGAGACACTATGATTGGACAAAGTAATTTATATTGTTATTATTTACCAACGATCTGGCACATTGTTCACTGTTGTTGTTCAAGCTCTGCAGATGTGTTATGGTGATACGCCACAGCTGGTAAAGTCAGGGATCATGGAACTTGTCCTCTTTTACCACTCACACTTATGACTTTGTTGGCCATTTCAGTGCAAATTTCTGATAGTCCAATTGGAAATTTCTGATATTATGAGTTGACAAGGACTGATTGAATACACCATGAAGTCACAACTAAAGATAAACGGTTTCCAGGAAGTGAAAGTAATTTCATAGTTCATTTCCTGAGAACTCTGGGGAATACTGAGTTTCAGCCCTTTTTGTGCGATCCAAGGTTTGAACTCTTCCTGCAACCCGTCTTCTTTCTTCATCTAAATCTCCTCCTCCGTGATCGGTATAGATTTAATCATGTTTATCAGTGAGAGATAATGGCTTTTACCTGGATTCACCTCATCAGGGTACGTCATGAAAATAGTATAGACACTACAAAAGCTTTAACATCAGACGTAATATTTGTTTGTGGTCATGCGAACACTGTTTCAACTGTACTGTGACTATAGATGGACTCCTCTTTTAACTGCACATATGGATTTTGCAGGCAAGGCAATACAAAACAGATTTCATTTCACTAAATTTAACATTCTGAGTAATCTCTAAAGCGTTCTACTTTAAAAGTAGCCGTGCCAGTGTTTGCCTAAGTGTGTGTGCATGTGTGTGTTTGTGAGTGTTCTGTATGTGCCTGTCTAAAAGGATTCCAGCTCTAGGCTCCCAGTAGCAGAAAGCCAAAATCTACCATGGAATGAAAAGGAAGTCCTTCTTTTACCAAAATAATTGCTCTTTTCTCATCTCAAACAGGACTGGACACATGCCTGCACTCATTTGCATAACCCAAACTGCGTCTCTTTATTTTCACTGTACCTTAACATGGTAAACCGAATAGAACCCAAATGGACTGAACAGATTTGGGTCAGCTTGGGTGAATAATTGTCATTTTACATGGTTTCGTGATCAAAAATGCTGCCTAGAATAAGAAAATGGGAAGTCGGGCTTTGGGTTTTGGTACACGGAAAGCTATTACATTCCTCAAGCTTGGTTTGACTTAAGACAGCCTTTTTTCCTTTCTTTTCTTTTTTTCTTCGGCCAAGGTTGGGTTAGTTTAAGCTATAATTTTAAGAGCAGGGTCCAGCACTGCTGGGCTCTTCACTGAAACACAGGCACTGACTCTTAAGGACAATAATTGTACAAATTGTATGCAACTACAAAGAAGTGATCACAAACCTCCCTTCTCTCTCTCTCTCTCTCTCTCTCTCTCTCTCTCTCCCTCTATCTCTGTTTCTTTCTGTTAATTTGCCACTGCCTGGTGAGTATCTGGCAGACGCTCTTCCTATCGGCAAAGGCATACAGCACCAGCTTGTGTATTGTTCTGTATTGTTGACACTATCTAAACTTACTGCAGAGAGAGAGAGACAAAGAGAGAGAGGGAGAAAGAGAGACAGAGAGAGTGAAAGAGAGAGAAAGAGAGAGAGAGGAGCAATGGAGCTGAGTGGTGAAGAGGAGACTGACGGATGGAGTGACTAAGCAGCGTATGATTGTTTCTAATTGGGACAGCGCACAGTCCATGACATCAGAAAACAGCCAATCATATCCTCTCATTTCACCCTTGTCAACTGTGACATGTCTCTGCTTTCCAGTCACACCTTCAGCTAGCGGCACACACACACACGCGCGCGCGCGCGCACACGCACACATACACACACACAGATACATGCACACACCGTCTCTCATTCACAGCTCTTTCCCTCTCTGTCTGTCACTTTCACACACAGTCTATTACTCACAACTCTCTCGCTGTTTGGAAATACACACAAACACACACACATACGCACACACACACGTGTGCACCTGCCCTGTGGGGCAGGACAGTGTGTCTACGTTGAGATAGAGGAGAGTTATAAATAGTAGTCCTCATATCCTCTGCTGCTGATAGCATCCAGCACTGTCTAGTCTGATGGCACATACACACACACACACACACACACACACACACACACACAGGTGCACACACAAATTCACAAGCAAGCACGTGTGTACTTGTCAAGATAAATGCATGATTTACACACACCACTCAAAACATGGATTTGTCATGTGAGTGGAGTATCTCGTCTGCATATCATGTACAGTTTCTGCCATTGATATCCTGTTTATCTGCTGAGCTAAACAGCTCTGCAGTGTCCACTGGCGGAGAGACGCACTGATATGACAAAAATTCCTCGGTGGCCCGTTACTATATATAAACAGACAGGCGTAAAAATAGCAGCAACAAAACAAAGAGCTGGAAAACGTCTGTGAAAACAAACTGAAATGCCGAGCAGGCAGCACCCACCACATGAAACCATGCAGACACAGTCAACACAACCACGGCCACAACAAGATAACAGCTGTCACTTGCAAAATGACTGATGATACAGGATTAACAGTTCTTTACTATCCTTATTTTTATAAAGGATAGTGGGTTACTTACGGTTTTACTGGGCAAGATTTTTTTTTTTTTAAATGTAAAAATACACCTATATTATCAGTCTCAATCACAAAACAGGTCTGCAACACGAATAGGGTTGGCATCTTAGTACGGATTTCTATATAATAAAGCACCAGAGTCTTTAAAAAATGTTCTATCGCTACTTAAGGTTGCCAGCTGCAAAGTTGCCGAGCTGCAGCTTTTAGTCCTTGCTTTCCAAAATGATGAAAGGTACTGATGAAACATGGCAATGAAAGACCAACTGTTTTAGATCCTTTATATTGCAAAGATAATGTATGATGAACCTAAATTACATGTTTCCTTTGCAGGGCCATGTACAGTGTTGAGTCAGTAATGTGAATTATCTCAGCCATGAACAAAATGCTATAATTCAACAGCCATTATTTTCAAAATGCTGTCAGAGCCAACAGAAACTGTGACTTATATAACCCTATCTGGCAATTATTATATCATAAGTAACTGTTGTAATGTTGACTAAAGTAAGGCTGGTCATCTGGAGTCCAATCCTTTGGCTAACAGACCTGCTGAGCAATGCCAATTGGAAAATACTTGGCTAAGTATTTGCAGCTTGCAGTGAACTTACTGAGTGGCTGTTTGGGCATTAAAGAGTTTGTCTTTGCATTTATCTGATTATTTTGGTATCACACTTGTTGGAAATTGAATCTCTTCTCTAGAATGTAATAAGCCACGATTTCGTGAACATTCTTCATAACCAAACTCTGAACTAAGGCTGAACGATATGGTAAATAAATAAATAAATAAATAATATTGTGATTATTGTGACAGATACTGCAACGGTGATAACATTTGTGATTTTAGAGGGAGTGGTCAGTTTTGCATCCTAATCTAAAAGCAAAATGAGGATGATGTGATTTTTGCTGGGGTCTGCACCAAGCCATCGTGTTTATTTTACATCTGGAAAATATGATTTGTAGACCATGGCATCCTTGTTGCTCCACAATACTTCATTTGTAATGCTATACTGTCATAATGAAACCTTTATCAAAAATAATCCCTACTGCCGTTTCGATATGATTTTGATTAAATGTGCAGCCCTACTCTGAATCCCACACAGCTACTTTACTCTTAAACTGAAACATATAAAACCATTTTTGCGATAATCCTTTTTATAGACATGTCCACTGGTGTGGGTGCTGATATAATACTAGTGCTGAATTAGATCCAATGAATGGGTAAAATGTACACAAAAAAATCCAAATGTACAAAAAATGTCATCTTATAGATTGGCACTAGTCGCTACAGCCTCCCACGGTGTGTCTTAGCAGGAGGAGAGGGAGGTAACAGGCAAACCTGTTATAAAAGTTGAAACTTTACTGAAATAAGTGCTGCTTGGTGAGTCAGATGTATGTCAAATTGAAGAGGGGACTAGAACAATTTGGGAAAATGCTATTCTGCAAGGTATATCTCCTTGCCAGAAAGCAATACAACATTAAACTGCCAATTTTCAGCATGCAGTGGGACGTGACTTTATCACCCATATTAAGTGAAAAAAGCACAGCATTGTAGTGGCACTAAGACCGCATGTTCTCTCCACCAAGTGAAAGCTATCATCGCTTATTAATTTCCCGGTAAATCCACCTCCGTCATGAATGGGAGAAAAAGATAAAGAAGTGGAGACAGATTAAAGAGGGATTTTAAAGCAGATGAAAAACTGAGCCAAAAGAGATACAGCTCAAAATTAGGAGAGTGATCCTGGAATGAAGACAGCTGTTTTATAGAGAGAGGCGGGACCCAAAGTAAGGAGGATTAACATGAGTCACCTGAGAGGAACAGAGGACTGAAATAGACACAATGGGCTCGCAGGTTAGCAGCCAAGGAAGCAGGGTAAATGTTCCCTCCTCAACAGCCAGCTGATTCACGGTGAACCCAGGAGAACTGCTTTGAAAACTTGAATCCCCTCTGAATCATGTGAAGAGCAGCATGGCTCTGTCCATGGTGCTGAACGGAGAGCTTGTTAGCCCGGCTAGCTCAGCACTGAATCCTGATTTGCTGTGAGAATGCAACTGTCTTCACTTTTACATTCAAGTTCAGCACTGTTGTCTATGTGATCCTACATTCTACTTGGGATATTTTATCATTTTTATTATTATTATCATTATTATTATTACTTTTTATGTTTTCAAAAGACAAAGTCAGGTAAGACAGTCAGGCAGAAGTTACATATGTTACACACTTCACTACTGTGTACCTGAATAGCATGAACTTTATCATAGGATGGTGGAATTAATATATTTACAAATCAATCTCGCTTTAATGTGATACAAAATCATCATATTGCACTAAACATATATGTAGCATGTATAGCACAAGAAAAAGAAAAAAAAAACAAAAAAACTGTTCAACATCTACATGTTTATGTTCCATCCTCATTTTCCCTAACCCATTGGTAATGCCTTGCCTCCCACCTCACTTATTCCACCTATAAAACCACTACTGCTCCTCAGCCATGCAACCAAACCCAAAATTGGTCCAACTTCATTTTTATTTATAATATATGAGTTATATTAGAATCTGAACTTGTTAACAAACACAAAAATCTTAAAATAACTACAGTCTTACTCAACACTGTCCATCATTCTGTATCTCATACTAAAGGTGCTACAGACTTTTTCCACACAGCTAATTTTACAGTTTTTAATGAGTTCAGCTTTAAGGTAAGAAGTTGAGCCGACTGAACCAGAGTGAAACCAAAGATCCAACATGGCTCCTGTGACAATGAGGAGAGGCTCGAAATAGGAACAGCTAAAAATGGCTGCCTCACCTTACCTGAGGTGTGTGTGTGTGTGTGTGTGTGTGTGTGTGTGTGTGTGTGTGTGTGTGTGTGTGTGTGTGTGTACCTGCCATGAGGTCCCTATTACTTTCTTTGGAAAGTAATAGTGCTGACTGCAGGCAGAGGGTAAACCACAGCACTTAAAGATCAATTGACAGTCAAGTGAATACATGCTCGCGTGCGCCCACACACACACACACACACACATACATAGAGCCACAAAAAGTTATATGCACAGAGGCATGTGCAGATCTCTATTGTCTGGTGAAAACCATGCATCTTCTGGATGTCAACGTTTCAGAAACTACAAAAAACACTCATTTTTAGCTTGACAGCTGTGCACTTTTCAGCTTGCATAATTAGTTTTGAAATACTTTTGTATCCCCAAGGGTTGTAACACTTTCTAAACCCATAGAGGAGCATGAAAATCCTCAAACATGAAAATCACCAAAAATGGATTTACCTGGTTTTCACTGGAACAGTGAAAAGATGTATTTATGTGTTTAGCTTTTCGCTGTCACATGAAAACCTTGTAACTACAAATGTTTTTCATATTTTGAGGTGTGTAGATAAAATATTCAGACTTCTTGGGCTCATAAAACACCTTCAAAATCTGGATCAAGTCAAATTTACATTGCACAAAGACATTGCTGAGCTAAACGTAGCAACAACACAATGCTATAAAAGTTTTCACCTGACAGTGAGTCTACATGTGTATCCATGTGTGTGTATGTGCATTAATTAACTATAAATTTGCATACACAGATACTCAAGTATACACAGTGCCAGCGATGAGATCACGGACACAGAGAAAACATGCAAGCAGGCATACAAAAGTAAAAAATTCCATTAGAAAAGTATAGGAGTGGTGTGTATAAACACAAAACTAAAGCTGACACATCCTTGAGGCTTGCCCACACATGCGTGACTGCACAGCCTCACACACAACACCGAGTCCCCCTCTCTCTCTGCCTCAGTCTCATAATGACTAGAGAGAAATATCATTATACTAACAACATTGCTTTACTAGTGTCTTTTACTTACAGCACATTACATGGGTTTACATTGTCTCACTGTAAATGAGTTTGTCAGAGTCTTATGAGAAACTAACCATTCTGTCTTAACTAGATTACTCTCTTTTGTAACAATACAGCACATCCTGTGATGGCGCCCTGAATATGTCTGTGTTGTTAAAATGTGTGTATGTGTGTGTGCGTGTGTTGTGGAGGCGGGGTATTAATAAATGACTTGATGCGAGCAGAGAGGAGCAGATCTCCTTTGTTGAGTTGGATAATAATTATCTGGAAACGATGGCCTTCATCTAACAACAGCAACTAATGATGCTACACACACACCCAAATACCCACCCACACACAAAGACACACACACATGCCCAAACACGCATTATTAAACAAGGCTGCGTTTGACGTAGTAGAAGTATATTTTTTGGTGTGAGCGAAAAACTGACACATTTGCGAGCACACAAAGAGGGAGAAAGACCAATTTTGTGTTGACTAGACAAAAGCTATGGTTGTGTGCACATGCATGCATGAGTGTGCATGTGCATACATGCATGTGTTTGTGTGTGTGTGTGTGTGTGTGTGTGTATGTGTTATTGCAGTGGTTTCTCTGTTAGGACTTTTTAACAAGCATTCGAGCCCCCACGGGGAAACACTGACAACATAACATCATCTCTCTCCCTCTCCCTCTCCGTTTGCCCTCTTCTCCTACTCACTCTCTCCTCTAATAAGTCCAATATCTTCCTCTCTGTGTCTCTCTTTCCTTTCGTTAACTCTGTCCAGGGGCTCTGTCTTTTCTCTGCTCCCTCTATCCATCTTGCCCTCTCCCACCCACTCTCTAATAAGACCAATATTCCCCTTGCACTCCTCCAGGAGCTAACCTTACATGTAGGCATGGGTACTTTGTTATAACTGTGGGGAGGTTAACTTAGAAAAAAAAAAAAGAAAGAAAGAATGAAAAAGAAAAAAAAAACGAACAAACACTGATTAAATGCTTAAAATTATAATTATTAACATAATGCACCAGGATACACAGTCACAGTTGCTTATACATTTTGGGCTACCTTACCTTGAGATTCATCTGAATATGCAGATTTAAAGGAGATTTTATTCCGGTTTGCAGGCTGTAATTTTAATAATATAATTTTTATTCTCATCCACAGCCATAATTTACCATTATTATTTTTAGCTGTGGCTCATCACACTGTATTTTAGATTAGATCCCCATCTCATTCGACAAGCAGCCAACAAGAATCTGAATTTAGCATTTTAATTTCTCCTCACATTAACTCAGTGGTTCTCAACCACTGGGTCACAGTCCAACAGTGAAAGGCTGCAAGTTTATTCTCAGTGGACCTCAGGCATGTGGGTCCACTTCACAGAGAGAGAGAGAGAGAGAGAGAGAGGGAGAGGGTGGGGGGTTGAGTACTGTTTACTAAAAACATTTGACAGGAAAAAAAAAAAAAAATTGGAAAAAAAGCAAAGTAAAAAAATTAGAAAGGCCTTTTTTACAGTACAAAAGAAAAAAAATTGAAATGTAAAAATATATAAAAAGTATTATAAATGGCTTCTTTAGGCTATGAAATTTGTTATATTTGTTCCAACAAATAAAAATAAAATAACATCTTCATTGAAAAAAGTAGCAACAACTAAAAATTCTAAAAGAAAAAAAGGACTTTAATTTGATTTTCTAAGGGTCCAATCCATCACAACAATGTGTGTTAGTGGCTCTTGAATTAGCCCATGTGTTGACCGTGACTCTGCATTAACCCCCACTTTGTAATTTGATTACTGTAATCCTGCCACATATAATCTGATTCTCGCTGACCCTGCTTGTTATTTACCTCAGCACACTGACATGCTTTCATTAGTCTTTGACACATTGTTCTTTTCACCACTGTCACATATACAGAAGTTGTTATTATTATCAGTCTCCACGGTCATTAGAGTCATCATCATCACTGTCAACATTGTCGTCATTGGCGCTCATTATCATCATCATTATTGCCATCTCACTGTGTTTGTCTTCCCGCCTCCCGAAATTCAGACCTGCCCTCCGTCCTTCCTCCCTCGCTCCAGCCCTCCATCATTTCCCTCACTAACTCCCTTTCCTTATTTTCTTCATCCATCCTTTTCCCCTCCTTAACTCAGTTATGCCTTTCTCCCTCCCTTCCTTCCTTCTTGCCTTGTCTCCCTGCGTATCTTTTCCTCCATTCTCCTCTCCTCATTCCTCCTCTCTCCGAGCGCCCATCCCTCCCTTCTCAAACTTTTTCAGGCTTTTGATCGCACACAAAAGAGAGACACAATCCCGCTGGATCGGTGAGGCACTAATCACGGCGAAATAGGACTTTAAATTAGGAATCGCTGCACACTGCAATCCTCAATGCGGCGGCACCTTATTGAATACATAAGTAATATTTCGACAAGAGACGCCTTTGTCAGGATTACTTGTGGAAACATGTTTTCTTTGAGAAGTATTGAATAAAGTAATCCTGTATTGAGGCTCTGACTGTGTGGTGACTTAAAAAGGTTTTAAGAGTTTAAAGGGCTTCGAGCGAACCGAGATGAGAGTCGAGGGAAAGGAGATAAAATAGTCTAATTTTATAGCTTAAGGAAAAACGACACATGTGCACATATCCGTTAACCTCGCAAACACACATGAGCATGACAGCATAAATTCAGAAATACATGCACACTAGTACGCATGCATGAATACAAGCTTGTGGCCACACTTAGATGCTTCCTCACATGCACACACACACACCCTCTGCCCAAACTAAATGGGATTTGGGAGTCTTAGAAGTGTATAGGCATGTGTGTATGTGTGTGTCTGCGCCAGAGGGCTGTGTATCACGCTGAGTTCATTCCAAAGACACAAACAAGATAATATAAACTTCAAACTCAGGCTGAATGGAAGAACACCCACGGCCTGGGAAAAACAAGAAAATCAAACACCTCAAAGGCCAGATTTACACAGGAGCACAGCACCTACACCTGCATCTACACAGTCATAAAACAACCAAGAAGAGAAGAGGAGGTGATGGTGATGAGAGGAAGCATGGGGAAACTGGTGTGAAATCATGTTTAGCTAACATTTACAGGAACAACAGCTGGAGCTTTAGTTTTAGGTTAGGAGATGTTAGCTGGCAAGCTACTGTTGGCAAACATGTAAAAACAAACTCTTTGGCTTCAACTTGGATTCGCACTCAAGTCGCACACGGGAAAGTCTGCATGTTTGACCCCTGAACTGACCCACCTACTTCCTTATGTTGACTCACTTTACATTGCATCACGTTACTGCTGCAGTACTTTCATGCCTAGGCGACGCATACAAACACTGACATGCTTTCCTATGGTGGATCAGCGGATCATTTATACGCTTTGCCTTCACACTGGCCTGACAACAAAGACTTTAGGTGCTTAAGCAGAAGAAGGAAGTACCAGGAAATGATATAAAAAAAAAAAAATAAAAAAAAAACCTGTGTATATTTAGCACCAAAATGAAGTTGGGACCTATGTAACTGAACACCTCTCTGATCATGATCTATTTTTATGTGAAATTTCCCCATGCCATAACGCCATATCATGAAAATTTTACACTCAGCTGGGTTGACACTGACCGTGGCCAGCTGCTGCACGTCACCATCCATCAAATGCTTTCTGCCACTGGCACATCTTAGTTTGTGCAACTGTTGTTGATTGGTTAATAGAGCAGCCACAGGTCAGTGGTGGTGTTCAGGTATGAATGGAGGGACCTACTGTATATTCTGATTGGCTGATTGGTAATAGGATGCTAACTTTGCCCAACACAGTTTAAGCTCAATAGCTTTATTGTTCTCTAACCCAGAGGAAATTGCCAAAATGTATTGGTTGATTTTAAATAAAGGATTTATGTATTTCCATCAACATTTTCATCCTGTTTTCTTACAAAGCACCCACCATCCCCCAAGTGGTGGGTGCTTTGTAAGTAGCCTAAGTTTCGACTCAAGTTTGCAGAGGTTGTTTGTTTCCATTTTGCAATATGATAAGAAAGAAATTCATACCTTTTGTGAAGCCATATCCAGCAAATATTTGGTATTTTTACTTGATAAATTATCATAATGATTAATCAGCTACCAAAATTACTATTATTACTTCCGTAATACGTACAACCACTTAATTATTTTTTTTTTCCTTGGAACACCCCGCTTTAAAAGGTAGCTGAAGTAGTCTAAAAGACATTTTTTTTCCATATTCAACATGGGGAAGATAGCCAGGTGAATAGTGATTTTTTTTTTGTCCTAAATACCTAGCTTACAGGTCAGAGGTATTAAATTACAAGGAGAGACGTCGTCTCCCATCATATCAACCCCTGCTTGTACTCTGACACAGAGGTATGTAGGGGCAAATCAATACAGTATAATGTGGTGATAATTTCCCCCCACAGAGATGCATCAGTCAGCTGTTATGGTCATCACTAACTACACTCGCAGTATCAGTGATTCATCACCGCTGCCACTGACAGACTGCCACTAAAAGACCCAGAGAGAGAGAGAGAGAGAGAGAGAGAGAGAGAGAGAGAGAGAGAGAACAAAACAGGGTGAAGCAGGAGCAAGAGACCAGGAGATAGGTGACGAGATGGCAAAGATTGATGTCAGAGAGCGAAAGTGGGGAAAAAGCAAGAGGAAGGGAGGGAGATGAAGAAGAGGGGATGGACTGGAAGAAGAAGGACGAGAACAAAAGGAGGAAGAGCTGTGGAAATGTTAAGGGAATGAGAGTGAGGGAGAGGAAGAGTAAAAAAGAGGGGATATTATAGACAGAGAGAAAAAAAAAAACAGGCCTCAGCTTGCAAAGGGAGAGAAAGAGTGAGACTGTGTGTGTGTGTGTGAGTGTGTGTGTGTGTGTGTGTGTGTTGGGGGAAGGTTACATAAAAACGGGCATCTCTCCCTACAGCACTCACTGCAGCACTCTGCTGTGCTCTATTCTAATCTGCTCACATCCAGCCTCACACACTCAACATTAATATTACAACAACAAGGAACCAGGGAGAGAGAGAGAGAGAGAGAGAGAGAGAGAGAGAGAGAAAGAGAGAGAGAGAGTAGTTTACTAAAAACACACACACCCATGCACGCACACACACAGACACACTCACACATACATGCACGCACACAGCTTCCTTTATATTAACAAAGTGCAATATAAGCGCTATGTCCCAAACCCCATCGTCATCTCTAAGCTTTCCCATTTCCATTTGATTGGCTGCCAGCGAGGCCTGCAGAGTAATTGGCTGCATTTCATTGGCCAAGCAGACGGACAGCACCCCTGGGAGGAGTCCATCAGGCGATATCTGTTAACAACACACACACACACACACACACGCACGCACACACACATACCATATCCCACACATGGCCGGAGGGGAACTCCCTAATGCCTAATGTCCCTTTTGCCACCACAGATGGGTCACTTACATTTCTGGGCACAAGAGATATGGAGACAGAAGAGAAGTGAGAAAGACAGCAAGGAGAGAAGAGGTAAAGAAAGGAGCAAAGGATTGAATATATTAGGAAAGGAAAGGAAAGGAAAGCAGTTAGGAAAGGAAGAATAACAGATAACGAAAAGTGCTTTAACCAAACTATACAGCACATATTATACATGCAAGAAAAAAGTTATGCCAAGTTACTATCTTTTCTATAATACCGGAACTGTGACAGATAACAAAGGGAAAATCATCCTTACACTGCCCTTTGAAGCACTAGACATTCCCTCCATAACCTTACAAAGACTGATGGAATCCACAGAAAGGCCAAAAAAAAAAAAAAAAAAAAAAAATCACCTAAAAATGAAATTGACAGCACATTCCTATGATCTTGGCTATAGTTCAGTCAGGATTTGTGAGCATGAATAAATTCCTCCCTGTCACATCTCTGTGACTAGACTGAGAATGCACCAATTTCAACAGGAGCATATACAGTATGTGTGCTTTTTTTTCCCGGCCTTGCTGGAGCGGTGATGCAGGGAGCTCCATACTCGATACGTTCAGTGCTCTCCAGCAGAGAGACTGTCAACGTATTTGAAAGGTATTATGCCAGATAACAGAAAAGTGACTTAAAGTTGATTAGGAGCAGGTGGGAATCGATGGGGAATATGAATGAGAAATGGTTCCTTGAGTGGGGAATTTAATTGCTAACTGCTCAGTGACCAGTTAACCTTCTCCAGGTAAGTTTAGGTTTAAAAATCTGGTTGTGAGGAACATTTGGAGAACAGTCACATAGTTAACATCCAAATGTGGCAGAAAAGAAACATTTTTTGAGCTGGTCCACGCACATCAGGGTAGGTGCAGGGAGAAATAAACTTCAGTAGTTGAAACAAAGTGAACCGACACACTTCGGGACCATGACCTGAAGAAGGCCACTTTGTCTTCCAATAAATAATGTGGAAATGTGCGCGGGTTCACTTTCACTTTGAAAAGAAACTCGATTCATGATTCATGAAGCTGGTTTGAGGCTGAGGAGCATCTTCAGCGATCAAAGTGGTCCTTACGCAGGCTTGCCGTGGTGTCTCGCATGAGAAGGAAGGACAATTATATTCTGGCTTCTGTTGTGAGCTCTGAGAAACATCTGTGGATCAGCACTCTCTCGACAGAGGAGGAAAACTCAACTGGGTCACACACACACGTATACACGGCATGGCTCAACCAATACTGCTTTTCAAGATTTAACTGGGCAAAAAACAGAAAATTGTGATGGAACAATAAATGTCAGCCAATTATTTTAGGTGGGTTAACTGCTGCTCAAAGCCGTTGATGCATGTTTTATTACAAGTTTTAAACATTAACATCCCTGAAGCTGTTGAGCAAAATCATCTCCACTTCTTAAATCTTTATCTCTGTGCTATCTGCTAACATTATAAAACTGATATAGTAGTTTCATTCTGATACACAGGCAGTTGCATGCGATAAACTACACACGTACGCAAAAATCAAGAACGCTGTAAAGTGTATTTTAGTAACGTATAATAAATGTAACATTGCATGGCGATGTTGAATATTTGATTCTGACTGGTCACATGAAGCATTCTGTAGTCAAACTCGACCTCATCACAGTATCAGTTTGTTCCAAATGAATGTGCCTCACCAAACAAAGCCTTTGCTGCTGTGTGTGTTGTGGGTTAGCAAGTTTATTGCAGTTTCTTTGCTTTTACTAACGTCACGTTGGTAGGTAGACCACGATGTAAGCCATGTAACACGCAGGATAAGTCAGTCCTAGGTGGCCCATTATCGAAAAATAATAATCTCATCTCCGTCTTGGTCATTATTTTTCGACAATAGACCGCCTCATTGTGGATTATCCCTTCATAAAGCATGTATGTCAGTGATTACATTATTTTTGCACTGATATGTGTGTCATCTTGTGAACAGATATGCCCATTACCATGATGGCCGCAGCCACACATGGTAATAATGCCGCAGTTCATACTCTCACCACTTTGGTTTATTAATTTACTGCATACATTTCATTTGCAGTCAACCACACCCAAACAGTTAGCATCACACCGTTTGTTTGATTTGGAATCTGGTTATTTGCTTTAACCTTACATTGTTTCAAATGGAGTACACATGTTTCAACAATAAGGGGTTACAGTGGCAATTTTCTGTAATATTTAAAGTAGATATTCTGTTTTCATTGATAGATAGAATGTATGTAAGTGTCTGGGTTATACACATAACGGCAAACAAGATGCATACAAACCTGTGGATACCCACTGATATCCAAATCAATAATAGCACACTTTAACCATGTTCAACACAGACATACACACACACACACACACACACACACACACACACACACACACACACACACACACACACACACAGTGAATTAAGTAGCAGGAATGAGGGTATCTCAATGCAAAGTCCTTCATAGTAAAGTGGGAAGGTTAGAACTATTACATGTTCAATCATGTGTAATACATACATGTATATGTAGCGTGATTAAGGACACTAATGTGGAATCTCTTTCATTGACTTTTTCATGTATAGTCACTATGGTTTGGGCCCCACAGGACCAAAATTAATGAATAAATAAAGACGTGGTGATTCTCTTAATTTGATATCAGTCTAGACACACGCACACACATAACACACACCAGTACACACCCACACAGACTGCTGAATGCAGCAAGAGCAGATAAGTTTCATCCTCTGTCAAATCCCGTCACCCCCTGAGCACCGAGTCAGATGAATGCAACAAAGTCAATTACTGCGTCAACAATACAGGGCTTTATCAGCAATTAATGTCTTCTTTTATAAAGGCTACATCAAAGCAGAGGAGAGAGAGGGATGGGGAGAGGAGAGGCGAGAAGAGGAGAGGAGAGAAGAGGAGAAGAGAGAAGAGGAGAGGACAAAGTTTCTGACCCACTTTCTGGTTTTCAAAGTTTCAAATCCTCCTTATGAGAGAGAGAGAGAGAGAGAGAGAGAGGGAGGGAGAGAGAGAGTGAGAGCGAGGGCCAAGAATTTGGCAACACACACACATGCATACACACGTGAACACACAGTCTTAGGCCTGTGACCCCAGACACCATGAATAATGAAGCAAGTGCTGCTTTTATTTAACACCACATTAGCTCTTTACATCACCTAATAACGGCAGCACATGCACACACACACATACACACACACGCACACAGTGCTGGTGGTGCTCGGTACGGTTTATTAGTTTTCTCATTTGACTTGGTCTATTTTTGTCCTCCCAAAACCTCTTTCTTACCCCCCATCCTCCTTCCATTGTCTCTCTCTCTTTTTTCTTTGTGCTTTATCTTCTCTGCCTTTCTACCTCGTTTCATGTCCGTTTCTTTCTCTCTCATCTCATTTTCTCTCTCTCATATTTCTCTTTTTTATTCATCTTTCTCTCGCTCTCTCTCTCTCTCTCTCTCCAAGTGTTTTGTTGAAGTGGGTGATAAGATCAGCATGTGATTGGCTGGGGCAGATAAGAGATAAGACCGCGATTGGTTTAGGAGCTTTTCTCCCCTCATCACACCCTTGCAGACTGCAGAGTGATGATAACGCACATACACACACTTCATACACACGCACACGCTCGCGTCTGAGGAAAACACAGCAGAGACGATTGAGGAATGGAAATTTGGAGTGTGAAAGGAGAGAGAGAGAGAGAGAGAGAGAGAGAGAGAGAGAGAGAGAGAGAGTCAAATGGATGGAGTGTAGCAGGGGAAAAACAGTTTCCCTAATTTGCAAATCAAAGACATTATGAGTCACATATTTATAACCAAACTGGCCAAAGGGAAAAACACTTCGCTCTCTTTCTTTCTCTCACTCCACTCATGTTTTCCCTTTTCAGCCCTGCGTCGCCTGGCTATATCCCCATCCTGTGGCTCATAAAGTAGAAAAAGTAGAGCTGGCCCTTGTCACCATGTAATGTCCCTCCCTCTACTTGCTGATTTTGGTTGTAATCTACTGGCAGATATGTTAAATGTGGCAGACAGCAAATGAGCCGCAATCTTTCAGTGCAAATGTTAAAGCCAATTGGTTATGTAAAATCTATAACACCCGTGATCACATTCTTTGCTGTGATTACTTTTTTTCTTTTTTGGCCAACTGCAAAATTGGGATCACACACTTAACAACTGAGATAACAGACTTGCAAATTAATTACCCAAACTGCTCACATCAAACCCTCACAACAATATAAGCACTTGCATTACCACACGGTGCTGGTAAAAACATATAAAGGAAGAAAATAAGTTACAGCTTTTATATTTTGCTTGAAGCGAAGACTGTAGATAACTACTGACTAACCTTGACTCTGTGCAACTATAATTGGGCCCATAACTGGGGTAAAGGTTACTTAACCTAACCTTCGCCTTATTAAAGTCAGAAGTCACATAGCCTTCTCGATGTTGAGTTAAACAATTTTCCCCAGGAAACTTCAAATCAATGTATGCGCACACATTCTGTGATCCGGAAAGTAAAAGGTTGTCAAGTAGAAAATGAAATTCCACATGTTAGTCTTTGAAAAGATTCCAATTTGGAGATGTGAAGTTGACATCTGACACAGACATTATGTTTAGCCACGGTACTTTCACATTTTGGATATTGCTTTGCTGCAGTGTGGATATTACAAAGCTATATTGTTGTGGAGAAGAGAGTGGAGGAGGCTAAGAAGGTTATTCTCATCATTATCACCAGCCATTATATGAACTCATAAAACTCCTGATAAGCTCACACTGCATCAAACAGAAATATGTGTGCGTGTTTGTGTGTGTGTGTGTGTGTGTGTGTGTGTGTGTTTGTGTGTGTACATGTGCATCAGAGAAAAAGAGAGGTGAAATGCAGGTGAAATGGAAACAACAGACTGCTTGCGTTTTGCCTCTGGGAGATTCTAGTGCACACACACATGCGCATACACACTCAAAAGTTGTTGGCATCCCGGTCAATTATAGAGCAAAAGGCTAACGCCTCAATTTAAACGTTAGCACACACAAATCCCTGTGTAAATGTGAATGCATGTGCATGTATGTGCATTTATACAGCGTCCACCAGCTCCCAATGCCCAGGGGCAGAACATGCTACACACACAATCACTCCTCTGCATGCAATAACGAGTGAGGCTCACTAGAACTAGGCTGCACAAAAATAATGTTAATGCAGTGTATGTATTTAGCACTTATGTGAAAGTATACAGCCTTGAAAAAAGTTATAAAAACAAGAATAGAAAAACAAGAGATCAAAAGAAGAAACATTCAAAGGGGGAAATAAAAATAAAAGCATAAAATACAGTAAAACACCATCCAGTTGAAAACTGGGCAATGTCAAATAAGCAAGTCTGGAAAACTGATGCGCCTGCATTTTCTGGAGGTGTTGACTTTTAGGCAAGATCAACAACATCTTATTCAACAGTAAAGTAGTTCTATATCCAATGGGTAGTCAGCTGAGAGATGCTGAAATCTGCCTTACAAGGTCTCTTCATCTGGCACCAATTAAAGTCTTCTTGCTGCATTGTGAGCTGGGGACATAACCGTGATTTCAGACTTTGCAGAGGCAGAGTTACAGTAATCTCAGTTTCTAAACTGTAGAAAGCACGCATTACCCACTTTACCTCTTCTTCAAGTTTAAGTCACTGTCAAAAATTACTCTTTAGTTTCTGGTTGCATGGTTTTAAAAGATTTCCTTTGGTTGGAGGGCCAAATTACGCTAATTGACTGAGGTGTAATTCTGGGGCATCGACTATTTAAGGTTTCTGAGGTACTTTCAGAGTGTTTATACAATTTGGATTATGTGGTTTTCATACAGGTATTCCAGTATCATCTGATTATGAATAATTGCCAAGAAAGTGCCTGTAGAGGTAGGAATGAAAGGGACCTAAAATTGAGCCCTGTGGAACTCCACAGTGCTGTCTGCTAAAGAAGATGGATTCACCACTATGAGCAGAATATGATTCAGCTCAGTTCTGAGTCAGAAATACGCACCCAGCGCCTAAGGCGTTCAATTAAATTTGCATGATCAACTGTGTCAACTGCAGCACCAAGGTGTAAAAGGATTAAGATTGAGCATTCTCCTTTATCTGTTTTTAAAAGGGGGTCATTCATTACTTTAATAGGGGCTGACTGCAGGGAGTGTAAGGGTTTAAAACCTGAATGGAAAATTAAGTTGTAGTTATTGCTGTTCAATAATGCAGTAAGTTCTAGTAAAAATATGTATTAAAAATATGTATATAAAAAATGCAGATGTAAAGCATTTGTCACATATACACACACATGCACACATACTCTCAGAGAACACATACAGCAGCAGTTGAGGATATGTCTGCTTGGTCTCAGCACATCAGCCTACAGACAGAGGTGCAAGAGGCTGGCAGGTTGACAGAGGATACTGAGTGGTTGAAAGGTTGCTATTTCAACATCCGGCACTGACAGATTGACAGTTCCAGAAACTGCCAAAGTGGCCCTGAGGAAGATCAGTTAACCCCAATGTAAACATTTGCCTGCCTGCTCGAGCAGACAGGTGCTGGAAACCAGCCACTGTGGCAGAAAATACTGCCGTGTAATTCAGTGAGTCGTTGCTTGCAATATGTGCCTCTGATTGCAAATGTCATAACAACAAACCACACCTTGCTCCCAGGTAACACCAAAACCTGGAGCTGACAGCAGTAGTATATCTACTGAAACACTGGGCTATTTTGACAATTTTGGCACTTTACTCAAGTAAGGGAGTGTTTATACTTTTATTCCACTACATTTATCTGATGACTTTAACTACTTGTTACCTTTCAAAATAAGCTTTTACCTGCAACATTAAAATGCTCTTTAAAGATTAATGGTTCAATAATTTAAAGGGACAATAAGCATTACAATAAGTAACCTACATTTACATTTGATACTTTATTTTACTGTAAGTAGCCTACCTCTATACTTTTGTTTAAGCAATATTCTGAATGAACCTTATGTTTACAATATTTTTCTATAATGGTATTGCTGCTTTTAGGGTTTGACTACATTTTCTGCCACTGCTCACTCCATGTTAAAATCTGTCCACTATCCCCCACACCTCTGTCACACCTCTGTACACACAGTGGACTGTCTACTTCCATTTCAAACACAGAGCTGTACACCCATTTGTCCACAAAATCAACACTCAACCACCTTTCAAGCATTTTGTATTTCTAGTCAAACCTTTCAATGGTAACTTAATAGTGGCCTTATTTGGTAGTTTTCAGCAGATCTTCCATGGCTGAATAACCAGTTAAACAATAACAACAGTGGTCTGTCTACTCCAATATAACAAACATTGGTCGTATAGCAGCACAACAAAGGGCATAATAAGCACTGATGAAAGCAATAACTAACCATTGTGCAGGTACAGCAAGCTACTGAACTGGCAAACTTGACATCAATGAAGACATGGAGCGTTAAAACAGCATTATTGGCTGCACGACCAATAACTGATTTCTGACTGTCCTGTGTGTCCACCTGTCCCTCTCATGCTGTTTTGTCCGTTAGCGTTTTTCTCTCTCTCTCTTGTTTCCACGTAGCCCCTCCTCCTACTTTCCCTCCCTCTCCCTCTGCAGTACAGTCTTTATCCTATTACAGCCTCCTTGCTTCTGTGGAGCCGTTTCAGTTGTAGACACAATGAAAACTGGCAGGATACATTACTTAGCACTGCACTCCTCCTACCCTCTCTGTTTCTCCCTCCCAACACTTGCTCTTCACTCTTGCTTTCAACAAAGAATACATTTTTTCATCATGCTATTTTTTTCTCTCCTCTATCACATTGTCCTCCTTTTCTCCCATGACGGTTCGTTTTCGGCGCACTCTCACTTGTCTTTTCGTTCAGCATCCATCAGCGCAACTATCTATGTCTGTTCAGTCAATCTCATCTGAATGAACAGAGCCTAAAACAAAGTAACCATAGATACACAGTTAACAGATTTCATTGCACTGAGTAGTATCAGATCAATACACCGGGCTGTTCATGTAGTACAGGATGCCTCTCAGGTGATCCGATCACAAGTGGAGAGCACTAAATAGGGTGTGAACGGGGTGTAACGCATCTCAAAGACATATTGTGATCTGAACTGTCTTCAAAGGTGGTGAGAGATACACCGGGCTACTTTATGTTTGCTAATGCATCCTGACATCATCAGAGGACCACCTGGTGACTTTGTGGAAGGCTGAACTGTTGTGGTGTGAAATTCAAATTTAAATTAAGTTTGTTTTTGAGATGAGTCGGTGGTGTCTTTATCGGGTAATCCAACAGATCGAGTGGTTAGGCACAACTGCTTTGTGAATGGGTAACAGTTCCGGAATGACAGGTGGGGAATATTGGGAAGATAGTGGCAACATTTAATGTAAAAGTGAGGAGGATGAGAGATGGGAGGAGGTGGAGTAGGGTACAAAAAGGAATCAAAATCAGACAAGAAAGCAAAGACAGAATTTTTACAAGTCTAAGGTCAATGACACATTTGATCTCTAGTCACTGGAGGTGTATTTAAGAAAAGCAAAAGAGAAACATGATAATCTTAGGTGTTAATGGTGGCTTGTCTCAGTTGTCCACTTGTGCTCAGATCAGATTAGCCTGGGTGCGGTGCTCTCCGGGAGGGACGAGTCAATGTGAAGACAACGTAGAAAAAAACCAAAGGGCCCCATCTGTCTGTTTTATTTTTACAGTCTGTTTGACTCAGAGGGAGATGCTTTGGCATTAAAACATTAGTTGGTGCATCTGATAAAAATAATAAAACTGTGTGTTCTAGTGTCCACTTGGATGGCAAAACCAAGTCTGAGAAGTCTGAGAGGTCTGAGAATCTTATTCTATTTAGGGATTTCATTTTCCTCGCTGACAAGAACTGTCTGAAATGTCTTTGGAAAACAACGATTCCTTACAATGTCTTAGCATCAAAGCGGCTGAATGTAAACATAGCTGCAAAAACTGAGGGATATTTGTATATTTAATATAAAAACACAGATATCTGCTTTCAAGAACCCAAAAGATGCAAACCCTAGAGGCTGCTGTACGTTTGAAAATCAATCCCTGGAGACTAAAAGTACAAGGTAATTGTTTCGTTTTCATTCAGTGATGATGCATCACTTTGGGGTTTTGTTTGAATAACTGTATTTTTTTTCCCCCTCCATAGAGCTGATTCTCTGTTTGCATCCACAGTAAAGCACAAGCAGGTCAGCCCCTGCTGATTGGAGGGCCTCCGAATAAAAGCCGGGGTTTTATTTGACCAGCCCTGCGTGGGTGATTCGATGGCACCCAGGGAGAGAGAGCTGATCTCTTTATCTGTCCGTCCTGTATCCTATTAGAGTATCACCTTCCATCACTGCCTCCATTCAACAGATGAGAGCAGCTTTCGCTAAGCTGCACGCTCCCTCTCTCCCTCCCTGCACCACCTTCATCTCCTCCTCCACCCATCTCTTTTCTCCCCTCGACCCTCACTCGCTCATTCATTAATATGCATTTTCACTTTCTTGGCTCTCGCTCTCTCTCTACCCCCCCTCCACATTACTTTTCCTTCACTTTCTTTCTGCCACTGCAACTTCTGGCTGGAGAATCGCTGAGGCGGCACGGGGTACAAATTTTTGTGAAGCAGCACTCAGACCCCTGCAAACAACCGCCAGCCAAAAGAGAGAGACAACGAGAGAGAAAGAGGCAGAGATAGAGAAAGAGAGATAGAGAAAGGGAGAGGCAGGGGTTAGGGGACAAGCAGAGCGGGACAATGATAGAGATTGA
>NC_043987.1:7945000-8032500 GCF_902150065.1 Myripristis murdjan | reverse complement strand
ATTAATAGTTCATCCATTTTGAAAAAAAAAAAAAAAAAAAAAAAAAAATTGATAGATTTCACTCAGCACTCCCTGGAAGAGATGTTGTATCTAAATGGGACCTTCCTGGCTAAATAAAGGATAAAAAAAAAAAAAAAAAGAAAAGAAATGTGTAGGACAGTAGTGGTGCTATCTTCCTCTCATTGTTACCGCTCCTCTGGTGTGGACTGATACAGAAGTGCAGAAGTTACTGGATTTTTACAGATGTTGACAACAGCAAAATTTCGTTTAGTAACACAAGTAAAACCATTCTCTTTTGAAAGCAACACTTGTAAAGAGATGTGAAGCCGTCTTTCAGTGGATTAAGGAGGGTATTAGCCGGGGGGAAGTCTAATTCAATGGCAGGTGGCTAACAGTTAGCATTTGGAGCATCCAGCCAGTATCCAGCACTCAGTAACACTGAGAGGAAGACAGCACCACTACTGTGCTACATAACAGCTAGGGGGAATAAGTTAAATAATACAACATTTTCCAAAATGGGTGAGCCATCCCTTTAAAATCTTGATTTATCAACATTTGGAATCAAGTGAAAGCAGTTGGATAAGATAATCCCACTGGTTTCCAGTGCAGCTTCACTGGGAACAAGTATAAACATGTTGAAACAAGGCAGAGTGATGATTAGCATCAGAAACAGCTGGGATTATCTCATCCCATGGGCAGATTTTCTCCCATTCTTTTGAAGAAAAACAGGAGTTTAACCCTGAATATGAGACTAGATGACCTGTTAAGATGTGGATTTTTTTTTTTTTTTTTGCCTTGTGTTAGAATTAAGATACTACAGCAAAACTCCCCGGTGTAAGTGCACTGAGATTTAAAATTCATGCTCGACTGGCAGTGCTTTTCGACCGCTGATCTTCCCGGAGATCTGAGGATGCATTCTTTAGACTTATGCTGTAATTTACTTACTTTTGTGTTATCAGACGTTTTCTAGGAGTCACCATTTTCAAGGGTAGATATCTCACCTCGGAGCCGTTTAAATGCTTTAAACTGTGATACTGTGAGAGCGGCACACACAGTTTTCTCCGCTATCTACTGGAGACGCTGAATGCTGATACTCTGCGATTAAGAAGGTTGTGTTTTTCCTGTCTCTCCGTGCTGAAGTATGTGTAAACTGACAGTTTTCCCTCCAAAATCCTTCCTTCCCTCCCTCTTTCTCTGCCTCTTTCTCTCTCTCGTTAAATCCCGTCTTATCTCATCCTGTCCTTCCCTCCAGCTTCTTCTCATCATTCCACTAAAACTCTTTTGCTAATGAGTTCCTCCTCCTTCTTCTCCTCCTCCTTCTCCTCCTCCCTCTCTCCCTTTCACTCTCTCCCTTGCCTTTTTGATTCACTTATGTTTTTTTTCTTCCACTGTAAATATGTCTGAAAAAAAAAAAAAAAAGCATCTCAAGGTCAAGGAGATGGAAGGAGGGAACACTGACTACGGTAAACGGGAAAGTTACTAATTCTGTCTGCGTCCTCGCTTTCGTTTCTTCTCCTCTGCTGTTTTTTGCCGCCTCACGTCTGAATGTTTGAGTTTCCGGCAGAGGTCATAGGAGAGGGCAGCGGAGAGCCTCGTTCTCCCCGAATAAACACACCGCAATAACAGATACAGACTTGACATTTGGGGGGGGGTTTGAAGGTTGGAGGTTGGGAAGTCCTGGCTTGCTGCTAAAAATCAACTTTGCCTTCTTTCACTTACATGGGATATGAGGATCACGCTCAGCAAACCTGAACACATTCCTGCTCAGATTCAGACTCTTTTTAGGTCACTATTTCATTATTGCTTCATTTTTAGTTCATCTTAACTTTTTCCTTGTATTTTTATTTTTGTATTTATTTTTTTCAAGTTTTATCATGACAATTTTTATTATTAGAGGTTTATTGCTATACTAGATTCTGTTCAATCACAAGTTTGTTCCTATGATGAAGTAACATAAAGCTTTAAGAGAAAATCTGAGCTAGGCTGATGTGCACTTCCACAGTCACCAGTGTGAAACAGGAATAAACACAGACTACACAAACACACTCACACCTAATATAGTAAAATGGAAATGAATCCCAGCACAGGGAGTTAAAATAGTAACAAACACACAAAGGCAGAGAGCAAACAGACTGAAAATCAGACAAAACAGAGACAAGGAAGGACAGTAAAGTGTGTCAGATAATTGGAACTGGGCCGCGCACTGACTACTGACTGCAATTATGAGCCATTCATTAACTAGGCATGTTTTTCAGCTACACACACACACACACACACATTAGCTGGGTGTTATTGATGAGGCTAAAGGCTTGATCAATTGATTGATTAGCAGTATTTATGACTCCGAGACTGACAGTGGCTGTTCTGTGTGTGCACATGTGTGCATGCTGTGTTTGCATGTACTTACTGCCTGGATTAGTGTATGCATCTATAGTGCATGTGTTTAAACCAGGATGAGACTGATGTATTGGTGTGTGGGTGAACACCATTATTATCAATCAGATTTCAGCCAGCCACAGTCTTCTGGCTCCACTTTGATGGTTATGAAACAGCTTGTTTGATTATATAGCCTAGTTATTCTATAATCTATGGAAACCCTTTAAACTGATTTGACTGTAATGTAACTTTTTTTTTTTTTTTTCTATCCTGGGTTTGAAGGAAGTTTTAGTTTCCCATGATCTAAATGCTGTGTCAGAGTTTATTTGTGCTCTGCAAAGGATAAACTTCAAAAGGATTTATAACTTACATGTTTTGCAAATGTTTGGCATCAGCATAGTCGGTGTGGACTATGTTCAGTCATCAACATCAGGTCAAACACAGTTTGTCTTTGAAATGGACATAAAGTGCTCTGAAATGAATCCAAGCCTTCTTTTTTTTATTGCTGTGATGACTGTAGCATCCTGTGCATTTTATCCTCTGCTGAGGCGTACGTCAGCTTGGCATTGTGGATCTGAGAGCACGGCAAAGCTTTCTCTTTCATTTAGTTTTAGGTGGGAAAAGAAAACAGAATTTGGATGCTGATGTTCTGCTGTAGTGTTATGAAAAGATTAAGTCCACTTGAACAGTGTTGGAGTCATATGGACTGCAGTGGAGCATCACTTCTTCATACTGACTTCATTGCCCCTGTCTATTATCTCTTTCTCTCAATCCATCCCTCCATCCCTCACTCCCATCACTTCATCACTGCAACTGGGAAATGGCTAAACCCCCTGCAGCAATCTGCATGTTTCTGTTTGTGTGTGTGTGTGTGTGTGTGTGTGTGTGTGTGATGCCTGTACACTAAACTTCCCCTTTGACTCTGGGCCAACACAGAGCACGCTCACAGTGCATGTAGGTTACAAGCACTACACAACAGTAATGGCAGATCTTATACAATGTATTGCACCGCTGTGACTTCCCCTCCATCCATCCATCCATCCATCTATCCATGCCTCACTAACCTCTCTCATCACTCCCCTGAACAGCACCACACTCTGACTACAGCCCAATCCATTTTCGAAGAAACAGTATATACTTGCTGCACTAATGCTGGACTATTGCTGCATTCTTAAGGAACAGAAAAATGAAAAATTTGAATTTTATTGTTGTAGCTGCACCTCCCTCGTTCTAACGTTCAGTCAAGAACTGATCAAGTCAGCTGTTGCAGTAGGGACAGTACGCATACAGGGTATCTGCAGGTATTAGGATTTAGCTGCAAATGTACATGTTCATCTTAGACCATGTCTATATGAATATGGGTATTTTTTAACTTTATAGATGACTTGTTGACATCACTGACTTACAAATGCGAGAACAAAAACATGGTTAAAAAAAAAGGTCCAAAACTTTGCATAAAACAAAGTCAGATGATGATAGAAATGATCAAATTGTACCATTTCACTGTCCACATGGCAAAAGGATGATGGTGCAATCCACTTTGGACAGTGTTTTTCAAAATACACATTCTCAGTGACGAAAATAACCTAAATTAAAGGCTTATTCCATTGTTTTTGTCACTTGTGTCTAACAAATCCTCACTTAGGCTAACCTTTAAAAAAGCCAGTAAAATTTATTATGTCTAAATTCTCTCTCTCTCCCCCCCTCTTTCTCTCCCTCTCTGTAGTTTAAAACCATTTTTTCTTTACTTTTTTCCTTCTGAAATATTGAAGGTTTTTCAAATTTTTAAAGATTTTCAGCATCCATTTTCTCTGCATGCCCAGACCTTGAACTCTGACGTTCCTCTACAATGTCCACTTGAGTAGCTTCAAAGTTAGAAAAACAAACAAACAAACAAACAAAAACATGTTGTTTGACAGTGTCACATATTCTGTATCTCTAGCTGCAACATTCCACTGAAGCTGCATCACACTTACATTCAATCTGCCATTGTTTTATGGCTGCCGCAATACACAAAATAGAAAACATCTATATGTCTTGTGCATTATTTTATACACATTTCCCTGGAGTTCACCAGGGCATGCTGGGTATCTTAGGAAACCTTGGGATCTCCACTAGAATTTCAAATGTAGTTCTGCTGGTTTGAACAAAGCATGGCAGCACAGCAATGACAAACCCACCGATGGGAGCAGCAGCTGAGGAAGTTTTAAGAGGCCGTGAGACAAAAAGGTTGAGAATGTGCGCAGCATTAAAGCTCCTATAGATTTGCAGTGTTTTACAGACCTGATGTGACATTTTCTTGTTTCCTCTATGATTGTCCCTCACTGTGTTGAACCCACTCATCATGCAATACAGAGACAATCACTCCAACCAAGCCCATCCACCCACTCATCCATCCACCCATCCATGTCAGAAGTTTGCACATCTCTGTCTCTTTCTTTCTGGTTGAAGGGAGCCAAGACTTGACTGAGCTGATCGGCTGGATGGTCAAATCTTATTTCATGCTTGTTACACACACACACACTCACATGCACACCCTTTCGTTAGCTGCAACAGGCTAATTGGACTAAGGCAGGGGGAGCCTGAGGCTGTGGGAGGAGAGAGGACGAGGAAGAAGAGGCTGTCATGATGGATGGAGGAGATGAAGGTTAGTGTTATTGACTCCTGATGCCCCTCTAGATTGTTCCCTAGCAGGAAGGAGAAGCAGGTTTTGATCATCAGAGAGAGAGAGATAGATGGGACTGAGGTGAGGGAGGTGATTAGGAGACAAAAAAACGAACGAGAGAGCGGAATACTGAAAGATAAATTATACACAGAGACAAAGCCCTGTAGCATGACTTTAGTGTGTGATGTATTTCTTTGTGTGTGTCAGTGCACATGTGCTGCAGATTAACTGTGTGCGTGTGTGTCTCATAACCAAGGTCAGGTTGCCTGTAGGCAGTTCATTCCAGTTGTCTCCTACTCTCCCCCTTCCTTGTCTTTCCTTCCCTCTCGTGCTTTCTGTCATTCCCTTTTTATCAACTCATTTTCCTCCTCTTCCCCTCTCCTCCTGCTCCTTCCCGGCTGCAGAATGAAACCCCTCCAGAATAACAGTAATCTCCCAATAGCAACAAATGGGATTTGTGCCAGAAACCTTCCGATTTATTTCCCCTCTTTCTCCCCGTCTCACCAACACCTTCCCCACTTCAAGTCTTTCTCTCTCTCCCACTCTCTCCCTCTTTCTCTCTCTCTTTTTGTCACGAGTCTCCAGGAACCAGGACAAGGACAGAGAGACAGTCCATTATCGAGGAACACAGCTACACCTCTTTTTCACAAATACATTAAAGCCTCAAGCCTCAATTCAAGTCATATCGGGGAAAAAAAAATGGGATGACATTCTGCTACCACTTTAACTTGCACAATGCAATCTCTGGACTTACTGAGGAGTTTTAAAACAACCATTAACAAACTGCAGTAGATACTGCATGCTTGGTCTTGACAAGTAGCCTAGGTGTGATTGTGTTGCTGTGAATATGATTTTTTTTAATTACCTTGGATTACTGATATTGGTGGAGTCCCTGTTTACCTCTTGTGTTGACACATTTCCACAGCTCCTGATAGCAAGTGGGCGATATCAGAGCTTGCAAATAATTCCCACATATTTTGCTGGTAATTACTAGCAGGTTAACATGAACATTTTTTTTCCCCAGTTGACATCTCTTATTTACAGTAAATGTGATATGACGTGAATGCAGCATCAGCCCAGATATTAGTTTAACAAAAAAAAAAAAAAAAAAAAAAAAGCTTGGTGAAATCCAAAATTGTGGATATATCAGATATCAATATAATAGAGGCATTTTTATCAGCTTGGTTAATAGAAAGTACACATGCAAACAACTCTCCCTCACCCACACACACACACACACACACACACACACAAATTGGCTTTTAGTCCACAGTGTGACTGTTATGTAGGATTTTCGAGAAATCATTCCCCCGTCTTTAACAACTGCAACAGATTTGTGAGGATGAGCTACAGTTTAAATCTAAAAATGGCAAACACATGCACACACTCACCTGCATGCACACACACACACACACACACACACAAACACACAGCCACGTGCAGGCAAGCACAAAGACACACATCAGATCTTCTGTTGAGTGCAACAGACAAAAGAGCCCGGCTTTATTGTCTGAATAATTACTTTGCACAGCACACTCACTCTGGAGGCATCGATGGCACACATGCACGCATGTACACACACACACACACACACACACATGCCATCTAAAAACACAACAGTGGATTACACATTTCGCCCCGGTCGATACTGAGCACCGTCATGCTGTTTTTGCCACCAGGAAACAATGCATGTTAGAGGAGGCAGAATCTGTGTGTGTGTGTGTGTGTGTGTATAGAATGTATACTCCCCATGCTTTTCAGCTTGGGATGTTCCTACAATCAGCTCATGTTCAAGCACACACACAGACACACACACAGGCATATCTAACACACTTATCTAGAAGACTATGATCCCCATAATGCAGCCTTGCGGCAAACAGGCAACTCTCTCACAACGGGAAGTGAAATGTTGCCGTGGCGACGCCTGAAATAAAACACAATTTCCTTTTGTTTTGTGATAAGTATCTTGCGCACACACACACACACACACACACACACACATCTTGTTGGGCGCTTCACAGATAATCCAAAAAGCAATTTGACAAAAGAGCATCTGTGTCTAAGTGCGTGCATGTGAATCTCATATGAGCTTGCTGAGGAAAAAAAAAACAAAAAAAAAACTGCCCAGACTTCACACCAATTTCCTCTCCAGTGATATGAAAGTAGCCTCCTTAATCTTTTGTTGATGATTTGAGAATCGATTCGAGAATGATTTGCACAATGTCCTTGTTAATCTGCCGCATCTTTTATTGATTGGGCAATCAGAACAGCTGCATCCAGGAAATCAATTTGGGCTCGTTTTACTAAAATGATGGGTCACAAGATCCAAATGGGGTGCAATCAAGCTTCTTTTAGGACAACATGATGTTGGAATCTAAATTTATGTGGATGAACGGAGTCAATGAGGCTGAGCCGCACTGCTTGAGTCCCCAGCTATCAAGCAAGCGGCTGTTCGGATCCCAAAATTTACACTGGTGGACGTGGATGAGCACTTCCATTAGCCTGTTAGTCTTTATTTATCGTGTGCTCTATTATTCTACTTTATGTATTATGCATTATGCTGCAATCAAATATTTTCCAAACACCTTAATATCTGTCTCAAGAGGTTGTAAGATTTTGAGCAAAACAAATCAACAAGACGGGGTGTGTGAGGATTACAAGAGCACAAGGAAAAATGACAGTATCTCATCATTTATCACATCCACTGTCTATTAACTGCCATGTTGTGTATACTAACTAATGGGACTAGCACTTATCTATAGCTGTGCAAAAACGCTGTATTATTTTTCATAATGCTGTATTGATTCTCTAGACCCTTGTATTGATATGTAATGTTAATGCCCTTCATTTTCATGACACCCACAATTTAGTGCACTGTGTTAAGTAAGTGTACTATGCTGATTCTATTTTAATAAACTGGAATGGGGACTTTCAGTTGAATAGCTTTGAGTGAGATGGTCACCTGCTGTATATTTTATTAGTTCCCCCTGGTGTTATGTACTAGGTTATATTTTAAGGTCTATTTATTGCAGTGTATTGTACCACAAGTCATGTCAGGCCATGTCTCATGATTTTATTGGATTTTATTGTGAAGTTCTTGTCAGTCTCTTCTTTTTTCTCTGTAGGAGGGAAGCTTCATATAGATTGAATGGTTGGAGTTGCATGTTTGAAGCCCTCGGGCAAGGCACTGGAACCAAACTGCTCCGAGGCCGCTGCACACTGTGCTCATAAGACATGCAAATGTGTAGGAGGCATTTGTGTGTGTGTGTGTGTGTGTGTGTGTGTGTGTGTGTCAGTGAGAGCAGTTCTCAGTATGCACATTTCCATTCTGGCCAATCATAACAGCAGCTGATTTCACTGCTTTGTCTTTAATGTTTTAATTATTGTTCTATACTACTGCTCTCTTTGATTTTATACAGGCTGCATACTTTTTAAAAGGCTAGGTCTGTCTATTCACCTGGCTGCAACCAGCTGCTGTATGGTGAAACAGTGATTGATTGGAATGAGAACCTGCAGCCTCTCGAGCCTGCATGCTGGAACATGGCTGAGAACCAGTGATCAAGGAAATGCATGTGTGAAACGCCAAATTCCAGCAAGCTTGTGTAAAATGCCTGATAAAACAGTCTCAGATCTTAGCTGCATGCCTCATGCATGGATTGTGTTGGAGCAAAGTCTTTTTCATCTCGTGGTTGATCCTTTTATATCCCCACCAGTCACATCAACTGGCTCTCTGCAATGCTGAGGATATCACACGGAATATCTTCTAGCTGATCAGAGCTCATCCAATCTAATAAATTCACTATCGCGCTCTGACGGCGCCGCGTGATGCACCCGGAGGCAGATGTTCGCTGACAATATTTCACCACAAATCCCAGCCATTGTGCGGTGAGATCTTCATTAGTGCATTATTTTCCATATTTACATCATGAGATATCACGGTCAGATTTCATTATCGAGGTCCTGGCTCTGCCCGGCAGAGGGACAGATGCTGCCAACACAGAGACAGCTTTGCAGCGCTAGCCTCCGCTTTCTGGCATGGACATATGTGGGTTGCCGCGGGCTGCGGCTGTCACAGGCGGTAGGCTCCTCTCCAAGCTGATGCGAGCGGATGGGGTCGATGTGATTGGTTGATGAGAACACAGGGGAAGAGGGGTGTTGTGTGTGTTTGTGAGAGAGAGAGAGAGAGAGAGAGAGAGAGAGAGAGAGAGAGAGAGAGGAAGGGAGGCGGTTGGTCAAGGGCTCGTGTTTTGTTTTGTTTGTTTGTTTGTTTGTTTTTTTGCTGCATTGTCAACATCTGTAAACAGACAGTGACACTCAGCAGAACTCATATACACATTCACACACACACACACACACACAAATTCTACATGAAAACAATGGGAAAAGAAGCAAGAGGAGGAAGAAAAGACAAAAAAGACAAAAAAACAGAGAGAGAGAGATCAGGTAGGAGAAGGAACAGGATAGAGAGGGAAAGGGAAGAAAAGAGGAGTAGAGGAAGGGAGGGATGATGGTGCGATGAAGAAGAAAGGATGCAGGAATAGGAAAGAAGGAGAGAGGGAGGATGAAAGAGTTGGAGAAGAGAGAGGGTGAATGCCAAAGAGGCAAAGATATGAGGAAATAGGAAGGCAGAGAGGGATGAAAAGAAAGCAAGGGAGCAAAGGGAGGGAAGAAGGAAGGAAGGAAGGAAGGAAGGAGGGAAGGAAAGAAGGAAGGAAGGGGAGGCGGGAGGGAAGAGAGGTTAGTTGGATAAGTGGGGCATTGCTGCAGCGTGACACATCAGCATTCTGAGCACAGCGGCAGAGAGCAGCGCAACAAACGCAGCAGCGCCTAGAATCACACACACACACAGGAACACACACAAGAACACACACACACACACACACACACAAGAAACAGTCACCTGCAATCCACTCACACACAAGCTTCAAACATGTAGCCTACCGCCATACATCAAATGCAAATTTATCTGTTTTTTCTTTTTTGGTTGTTTGGTTTTTTTTTTACGTTTTATCTCATAAACCACACATGTAAACAAGCTTCAAACCCACTGATAAAAAGTACGGACCGTTACCGTGCTTAATCTACCATCAAACACACATCCTACAGATGCAGCTGCATACACAGACATTCAATATATGGCAACATCTAGCCATTCGAAACACGTCTGCCTTAGCAGTAGCACTGCGGAGCTTCAGATCTTGGGTGTTCCTTGAAATCTACCGGCTTCTGCTGAGACCGAACCACGCCGAGGAGACGCTGACATTTTTAAAGTCAAAACCATTCCACTGTACAAAATGAGCTGTTCAGGATCGAGCATCTGATTGGCCACTTGGTTGGTGGATCAAATGAAAGCTTGATTGATTTGAATTCAAAAACTCATACAGGGCTGCTTTTAGTCAGAGGTGAGCAGTGGGGGGAAATGACGGACTGAAGGTTCCTGGTGTGACTTGTCCATAAATCAATGATCTCCCACACTCCCCATACGTACTGGCAGAATAAAGCAAACTGAATTAAAACAAAAAGCACAGTGCTTAACGCTTTATCAAAGTATGTAAAAAGTCAAACCAGGACAAAAGCAAACAGTTAAAGGAATAAAATACAGTTTACTTGGCAAAGAAACTTTCCAGAGTGTGATTACAAAAGTGCAGATACAATTACTTCTGCTGTTATAGTACCTAAAACAGGTCTTAGGCCTGTGGTGGATCTCCACATAGGCCTGGATCCCAGACAGAGATTGGGGGTGCTTTCACACCAAGCATGTACAAAGATGTTAATCACAATCCGGAGCATTTAGTCCTTCAATTCTGGATATTTGGGCAGTAAAGGACATGTAGGGGCAGCACTTCTGGTGGATCCTATAATCTGAAACAGTTGCAGGAAACCTCACCAAAATATGAGGCTATATGAATACAAGGAGACAGATTTTGACATCTGGTAGCCAGCAGTTTATCATGGTTGGAACATCAGGCATAGCAACATAAATGCAGGGCAAATGGCAATCTGGGCTGACAGCCCCATTCAACTTTTTCTTTATATGTCTTTTATGGATTTTAACACTACAAAATGTAAATTGCAGCAGACAGAGTAGACAGCTCCATCATGCATCATGCTTTGATCCTCCTGCTGCCAAAATGTCTAACAGGGTGAGACGACAATTTTGCTATTGGGTTTTGTGAGCCTAAATCAGATTCAAAGTGAAACATGCAAACTTTTCCATGGTATTGAACAAACAAAACAAACTGTGGGTGTGATGGTATGCAAAATCATTTTCAGTGTAGATGCTGCACCTGTACAATGTAGATGTACATTTCACAGCAGTCTGTATTGATGCTGTGATGTGCTGAAGAAGAAATGGGATAGGGGCAATTCTGGCTACTGGTGTCACCTACCACAACACGTTCTCATTCCCAGGTTGTCAAATACCACGGCTTGGTCACGCCTCTGTTGCATTTGATACCATTGCCAAAGGCATCCTTCAGCGACAGGATCAGATGCATCAAGTTTTCTCACTGTTACCATGTGTCAGTGTCATGTGGCGAGGTCTAGGGGACAAAACCACTTGGGTAAGGTCAAGGAAAGGTTAGGTTTAGGCAGAAAAAGCAGTAACTGGGCATGGTCTTCGTCACACATGAAAGGACTTACTGGAAACAGGAATCAATATCAGGTCTCATGTGTGAAGGTCCTGTGGCTTACATGCCCACCATCCACCTGCTTTACAGACTTCCTTGCTCTATACTACATCACCATCTCCTGCATCACATACTGACGCCAAAGGGTGCCTTTAGCTTTTAGTGGATACCTTTTGCGTCTGTATCAGATGCAGATGGGTGTGACCAAGCTGAGATATTTGACACCCTGGGAATGAGAATGTGCCGCCTACCACAAATGCCACTCCAATCTATGCTACTGAATTCATCCTGTTTAAATAAACACAGGAGTGATGGATCCTGTAGGCAGTCATGTACACAGGCTCACAGCATCTAACTTGAAATAATCAAACGGTGCACAAGTGCCTGCACAACCAAACTCTCTTTAGAGAGGAACCATGACAACGTCGATGAATGCCCCACTCAAAAGACCTCAACAAGCAAAAATGAAAGGAGTGATTCAGGTGAGTTGGTAGTGGCATCTGAGAGGAAGGCAGGTAGGCTAAAGGTCAATATCCATTCACTTCTGATCTCCACTCAGTCACAAAACCTAAAACCTGTGAGGAAGGAGCCAAGTTTCAAAGGCATGGATTAAGATAAACGATCCAGGGAGCTGGCTATGATTTGACTCCAAACACTGAAGGATCAGTGAGAGCTAGTGTCCGTCTGCCGTAGTTTAGTACTTAAGGAAAATTGACAGCAGAGCTTCAATTTATTTTCAGTCACTTAAGGGGGGAATTTAAACCTCAAGTGTTGACTGACTACCAGCCAGGAGTCAGCATGATAAAATATGTCACATCCAAACTAATAAGAAATAACTGGGAATGAATGCTCCATCATTAGTAAATGGATGCCTGTTTCGATTTCTATTTTAAACTGACTGAAACTGAAAGTGATTACACATCTTTTACAGATAGAGATCCCACAAGAACAGTTTTAAATCTGACTTCGTGGCTCAGGCTAAGAGGAGTCAGGACATTTGCTATAAAGAGTTGAAAATAGGTTTCTATTTTTTGGCCAAGGCTCATATTGGCATATCAACATCAGCGCAAATGATTATCCCGAAATGGGTACAGCTTTGTGAGGTGTGAAGGATTAGATTTTTATCAAAAGGAGTTTTAATCTTTAACACCTCCAAAAATTGTGCTTTGCTTTTTTTTTTTTTTTTTTTGGATAGTTGCCCACCCCAATTTTCCGGAAAGGATGCTGCAAGGATCAGCTTGTTTTTAACCATCATTTAACCATCTGTCTCTGTATACATCTATAAACATGAGTACATATGCAAGCATTATGTTTCATACACACACAAATAGATAGATAACTAGACAGACAGACAGATATTTCATGTTCAAGTGGCAGCTGTGAAAAAAATCTACTGTGATTTTAAACTGAAATCCTACTGTTGAACTACAGTGAGTTCAACAGCACTGTGCTGCATCTGCCACAGGGGTGTATAAGTGAGTAATAGAGAGCCTCTAGTGGTCACCAGGGGTAACTGCAACACCTAGCAGCACAACCAGCACTGAAACTACATCTTTCCAGCCTGCTGTCCTGACAGCAAATCAGCATCATTCTGCTCAGTACAGCGTGAACCTGCAGCTTTAAACACCATGTGAATATAAATTCCACTGAGGTTTCATGCATCCAGATCACCCAGTGAACTTTCCCTTGTTACATATGAAACTCACTTGCTCAATCAAACTCCACAAATGCATGTGATTATACACAAAACACATACACACACACAGTTCCCCCAATGCTGAAGTGTCTCATCAGTGGTGTAACTATGTTGTAAAAGTGGGGTTTAATGTTTGTATTAAAACAGGACGGCACGCAGAGTGGGCTTCAGCCACAAAGCGTTCAATTCCGCATTAAAATTCTCAAGGCAGCAAAGTCTAAGAGCTGCTGAAGTGTCCTTGAGCAAGACGATGAATCCCTGACAGCTCCAGCAGTGTTAATCTGTAGCTGACCCTGACCTGCCTGTAGGGGAAAGTCAAGGCAAAGATGACTTTCCCTTCCCAGGATCAATGGCTTATCAATACAATGGAATTGACAAAACAATCCACAGCAGTGCTGGGTAACAATGGATGTGTAGCTTCAGGTGTTTCAGCCTGAAGCCAAGAGAGCTTGCCTTTACATCTTGCTTCCACAGTAATATGTCTTGATGGATATGGTATATTTGATGAGAAACTGCAGTGCCAATGTGAAAAATTAACAGGTCTAAGGCAAAAAAAAAACAAAAAAAAAACGCCCTTGAAAGTTCACAAAATGTCAGCAACATTAAAAATGAGGGGTGAGAAATGGCCCTGATAATTAAAAGTATCCTTTTAGCATTTCACCCTGTTCACATTTGTTTTCGTCGACTTGTCACGGAGTCATGCGTGAGTGCGTGCCACTGGGTTCTGGGTGAGAAAAATGGGAGCAGTATTTTTATCTGGAAAACAACTAAGCATGCAGCCTACGGCAATAGAAAATCTCTCTGATTGTTACTGTTTAGCTGATGGTACATTATGATTTAAAATACAACAAATCTCAGTGGTACATAATGAGTGTGTGTTCTCCAAAAAGCAATGCAAATGTATAATTCAGTAAAACAGCCATCAAATCAATTTAAAAAAAAAATTCTGAGCTGCCTTGCTCAAGGGCACCAAAATGGTGAGGTAAGAGGGAGCGGCATTCATTCACTTTCCTTGCGCAGATTTCCTCTGCCAGCGCATGGATTCCAACTGGCAACCTCCTGGGCATCTGGCCATGTTTTCCCCATTTTAAGCCACTGCTGCTATGAACTATGGTTTCTTTCAACACTGGTAAGCTTGGAGGAGATGTAGAGGCTTGATTCAAGTGCCTCTCTCATTTAAAAAAAAAGGAAGACTAGCACCTAGAGAGAGCGGTACAAAGGAGAGAGCTGAGATAGTCTAAATCTACTTTATCCTGCAGTATTAAAGGTACACTGCATGGTGTTTCTGTGTGAGTGTGTGTGTGTGTGTGTGTGTGTGTGTGTGTGTGTGCGCGCGGGCCTGTGTATGTCTGTGTGTTAGTGTGTTGTGTGAGGATGACCTAGTTAGTGGAGTTCTCAGTCTCTTTAGAACTATAACACCCGCAGCATTTCTGCCTGAATTTAGACTTTATTACCAATAAACACAACACACATGCACACATGAATGCATGTGTGTAGCTACTCTGCACCTGAATATACAGATGTGGAAGCAGCTTGAGGCCCGCGTGTGTGTGTGCAAGCAAGCACTCACAGACAGACAACAAATGAAAACAGTCCAACCTAGTAGATTGTGTGAATTTGTGTGTGTGTGTGTGTGTTGCAGGCGTCTCATTTCTGTCAGCTGTATATCAGTTTCATCAGCAATAGAGGGCAGGCTTCAAACCTGGCTTTATCACCTTTATGAACTTCCACAGAGAAAGACATAGAGAATAAGAGGTGGAGATGGAGAGAGTGGGAGCCAGGGAGAGAGAGAGCAGGAGTGGAAGTGAGAGGGGGAATTAAGGCAGAGACAAATGGAGGTTTGCACTCCAAAAAAATATTGCTCTTCTCCCAGCAGGAACACAGGAAAAGAGGAAGGTGTGTGTTCCCATTTTAGCTGTCAGAGGGCGCAGGAGTGGTCTGGTAGCCATTCCTCTTCTTTCTGTTTGAATCTGTCTGATAGTGTGAATTTTTGTTTGGCTGCATGACAATTGCAAACAGAAACTGTTGCAGAATTAGTGTCTGATGAGGGGCTCTCACCCTGCGTTCAGAGAGGAGATGAAGCAAAGCAAGGAGATGCTGCATGATCCCATGAGCTGAAAAATCAGCCTGATGACAGGCAATCTTTACATGACATGCTTGACAAAGCAAAAGCAACCAGCACAGTAATCAAAGCTATTATGATTAGTGTTTTTTGTTCAAATTGTTTTTGACCTCTTTAAAAATAACAATAATAAGATGAGCAATAAAAAGACTGTAGATTACAAACTTTGTAGCCTATATTTTACTCTATTTTACTCTTTTATGCTTGTGCTGGAGTCCATGAGGTATGGCAAGGTATGGCAGCTACGATACCTGGGAATCAGGTTTATACACACAATGTGCACATGTTCAGGCATACTTGTCTATGAGAAGAAAATAGACCTGTGATGGGTTCATAAATTGCCCGTCAATGAATATGATTGTCAGTAGGTGAATATGTTTGTTCCTCCATGATTTCCGACAGTAAGTTATGAAAAAAAAATGTTCCCCGCTGCTTTCCCAACATCTTGTACAAATTATGTTTGTATGACTGTAGGTGTTTTTTCTGGTGACAAATGAATTCATACATGTTATTGACGTCTGAAATCAGCCTGCGTGGTTGGGCGTTATTTTGTGTCATATTTGCCTTTTCCTTGGTTTGGACACCCCTTGGTTACCTACTAGAAATTAGCATGCAATTCAATGCATTTCTTTATTTTCTATTTTCTAAGTTTAAACAAATGGCTAATGATAATTAGACCTCCACTCTCTTTACATGGTGCTGAAATATGCCCCAATTTGAATACAATGAAAGCCATTTTCACTAAACATTAGGCCTTGTGAATTTGAGAAAGTTACATGTGTGTTAAAGCAGTTTTCAACAGCACAGTAGCTCCCTCTGTTCTGGCTGGCCAAAGAGTAAATACCCTAAAACCTCAATCAATAGCCTGGTCTTTTATATGCGTCAGTCACTAAATACATCCAGCCTATATTTGTAACACACATTCTCTTCTCTTTTTCTTTGGCTGCCCTCATCAAAATGTAGATTTTTATGTCATTTTCATTTCAACACTTGCTTCCACACTGGTGTCACACAAGTGAGATTTTCCCTACAGTATCCACTTTGTATCAAATCACAAGGCTGTATTTTGAAGGCAATGGTTTGTACCGGTATGTGATCGGCAAGTTAAAAATTTAATTCTGCATTACACTTCATTCATGTGATACTGCAGAACATCCAGAGCATAATTCCTAAGTATTTCAATAACCACAATACAAATGAATGTGTGGATATCCCACATAATGACATAATTCCACGCCGGACCGTATAACGGAGAAGGAAAATGAAAACCTGTTAAGAACGAATCATCAGCAAAATTATTCTGGTTCACTCCCCTGGCATGTAGCAAGACGGCAGAATAATTAATGAAGACGTATGCTGAGACCTACATTTTCTTTCTCCCCCATCCCCTCTTTCTCCTGCCCACCCCCCTCCTCTTCTCTGTTACCTCTCATATCCCCTTCCCCCCAAATCCCCCCGTCCTGAGAGAGAGAGGCAGATGGCGAGTCAGGTGAAATCAGGTGAAGGGAGGATGTTGGGGGGAGGAGAGTGCAGATTGGGGTCCAGGTAAGGAATGAAGGGGGGTTATTGGTGGGGGGAGGGTGGAGGAAGAGGAGAAGAAGAGGAAGTGAGGAGTGGTATAGTGGAGACAAGATGATCAAAACGATGGGGAGAAGAGTGAAGGAGCAGCAGAAGGAGGAATCATCAGAAAGGGGGGAAGGGAGGTCAGTGCAGAAGGGGAGCTTCATATGGAGCAGCATGGAGGGAGAACTGGGGCGTATGGAGCTTTGATATGTTGCATTATGCCACTAATAAGCACATGGAGTGTGTGTGTGTGTGTGTGTGTGTGTGTATAAAGGCACACGCACATATGTCAGCCCAGACATACAGTAGTCACACATGCAAAGGCATAATGCCAGTAAATGCACACCGATGTAATCACATGTGAACAGGCAGCACTCTGCTCTTCTCTCTCTCTCCCTCTCCCTCTCTCTCTCTCTCTCTCTCACACACACACACACACACACACATACTTGTCGAAATGTAGACCTACTCATGCGTGTGCACAGAAAGTCTGCCTAGTCGCAATTCATTTGCATGTGAACATCATGGCTCAACATGCAAAAGCATGCACACACGCGCACACACACACACACACACGCACACACACACACAAACACAAGCCTTAATGGACAATTCCACAATGATTTCAGTTCTTGCTTTTATTTTTCCACCCTTTTAATATTAATTGTGACAGTTTTATCTGCATGTGCCATAATTAATGATATTTTTTGTTCAGTTTTGCCAAAAACCTCTCAGGCTCAGTCACTTCCATTCAGCTCCAAACAGCATAGAAAAGCCACATCAAATCGCTAGAATCGCCCAATAAATTTTTATATTTTGAAGGATTTCAAATTAATATGTCCATTCAAGAACACTCCAGGAGCTGAGACAAGACAGGAGACTGTGTCGACTTTTAATTTGGCTGCTCTTAGGACTGCTTTTCATACATTGTGAAGCTTCACAGCAATGGGCTGCAGTCAGAAAGCCGACAGCTCGCGCCAAAAGGTTACAACTTTTTACAGCTTTCTAAAATGTTATTTTTATATCCATGGGGGAATAAAAAAAAAAAAGATAACACAGATGTCATTAATATTAGAAATGCAGTAATGACTTTTTAATTTTTAAATTAATGTGGTCCTTTTACATGCTAAACAAAATCAGAAAAAGTGCGTGTAAAATTTCAGTTATGACTGATCATAAAATTAAGAATTACAGTTTTATTGGGGAAAAAATGTTTTTAATTAATTTCAAGATTTTTTTTTTCAACTGATTTACCCTTTATCAAATCCCACGACAGAAGAGTCATCTGTCTCTTTGCAGCCCAGTCACCAGCATTTCACATATCTGCAACAAATACAGTGAAATGTCACATTTTCTTGATTTAATGTAAAGGGAGTGAAAAACACCCTGTGAGGAGCGAGGTGGGGTAGTAGATGGCACAATCAACTCTGTTTCTGTTATCGAGGGTTTGAGTCCCCTTTCAGATGAGGGCCGAGTTTGTTTTTAGCTAAGGAATGTTGGTTCAAGTTTTGTAACATTTACCATGACATTTTCCTAACCTTAACCATGACGATGAACTTTTTCCCAATCTTAACCAAGTAGTTTTGATGGCTAAAAATACTAACGAAGCAAACGAAAGTGGCTAAAGTAGCTCACAATCTAATGTTAGCTGGCCCTGCTTTAACATTACCAGCAAGGTTACCCTGATGCAGGCTCCACCACATTGGCTATAAGGCTAAATAATGATATGAAATATGTTTATATCTCAATTTATTTATTGTTTGACTCCATTTGTTAGTTAACGATTTTGTATTCATTTGCAACATTTATTCTGGCATCTGGCTTGCTCTTTGGGATGATGATGCCAAGGTTGAGACAAGCTTGGAGGATTCACACAACTCAATAAATTGACCCACACCTCAAGAAAACACTGACCAAAGTTTACAGCAAGTCATCAAGTTAAATGGGAACATATATTAAGGTTCAAATACAGACGACTCTGAAGGAGAAATCTGGTCTATAAATATCTGTATTGCCGATGCTTGAATAAAACTATTTCTAAGGACAAAATGAAGCTCTCTTGATCCTGGTTCTTCTCAACTCATCAAGTTTCACTCACAGCTTAAAAGCACATTATCTCCATGTGACACCGAAGCCGCGCCTTCCTCTTATTGGTTCAGAGGGTCAGCCAAGGACTGCTGGTCAGCTTGTTAATACAGAGCAGCTATTGATTACACTCTCATTGATTTCTACATCACTGGGGACAGCACGGCCAGGTTGCTCAGTGATGAGTCTGACAATACAACAAGACTTATACATCTGTCATACACTGATCTGTTACTCAGATCGACTGTGAACCCACCACCGGGCAAATACACACATGAGGAGGTACAGAGCCACATGTGCAGACAGAGGCAGGTGAGATAAGATATTGAGAGCAAGATACACATATAAGTAAGTATGGTAAGTGCACACAGACGTATACATACACACACACACCACCCTCCTCAGCAAATACACTGTACACATGAATCCTCCGAACTTCATTTCATACTAAGATCAACATTACATCATCCATAATTCAGTCCACCATCATAAGTGAGTAATGCCTGAGTAACCCTGGAAGCCCCCTCTGTTTTTGTGTGTGTGTATGTGTGTGTGTGTGTGTGTGAGTTTAGCTATAAACAGGTTATTGTTTGAACTTAATTTTGATTCAACTAAAACAATGAAAACCCAGCTATTGCAGTTTGACTCACAGCAGCTGTAAGGGGAAAAAAGGCTGAGAGAGAGAGAGAGAGAGAGAAAAAAATCAAATGTTAAGAACAACAAAATCAATTCAAAACACCAAGATGAAGCATCGAGAGCGTACTGCGGTAAGCTTTTCCTGCCACCCTCTTCCTACTCCACAGTACAGTGCCATTACTGTCCGTACAGTAATACACTAAGTAATGCTGCGGCCAGCCAGGAGTTAAAAGCTCATTTGGTGAAAGAGACAAAAAGTCGACGGAGCCAAAGCAGAAATCGATGCAGCTAATGTGATTTAATAAGAAGCTCTCCTTACTCCTGTGACGCTGCTGAGCCTTGATAGATATCTTATGCTGCCGCTTCGGCAATTTCATTTGGAACACGTTCAGAATCTCACAGCGGCCTTAACAACAGTTACGGAGGGGGGCGGAGGGAGGGAGGGGGAGGATGACAGACACCGGAGAGCAAATGAGGGAGAGAAAGGAAGACAGAAAGGGTGACAGGCAGCTAGGTAAAATCATATAGTAGATAGAAACACACAGGAAACAACGTGATTCCGTGTTTCATACGGCTTTGCCAAGCAATACCCCATGACATTTCCATGTGAATAAATGTCTTTTCTACCCTATATCACCAATAGACACAACACAGTTCCGATTCAACCTATTCCCAGTTGATGACAGCACTCAGTGTCTGGTACATGATGCATTTTACATTTCAGGACGCAACAAGGACAGCCTGGAGTACAATGTTTTGGAAGAGCTGGGTAGTTAGCATGGGCAGTGATATGGCTGAAAAGAAAAGATCAGCACCTACAGCAACTGAAACCCCATCGACAGAAAACCCAAGGTGTCATAGTCCCACCCACTCTGTTTGACTGACAGGTGATCTCTGGCAAGTGCAGAGCAGGAACGCCACAGTGATGATTGCTTAGCACCAAAAAACCTCAGGTAGAAAATGGAAATCAGAAAATAAGTCTGCATTCCTGCCAAATGTAGGCCTATACATAAATTCATGAACTTTTAATATTCTCCAATATAATGCCACAATATAAAAACCAAACCGGAATGAGCATGGACTGTGTCATACTGCACACACACACACACACACACAAACACAAAGGCCTGAACACACACCATCGCACATCCACGCACACAGTCACGGAAACGAGGGCCTCTACAGGGTAATTAACTTACAATGGAGATAAACGAGGGACAGAGGAAGAAGCAGGGCGGGAGAGGGATGGAAGGATTGATGCACTGAGTGACTGTGAAACTGTCATGCGTTTTACACAGGCTAATGAAATCTCCCCATTGTCCCATTTTGTGGGGGGAAGTAGAAAGAAAAGCGTGTGTTTGAATGTGTGTGTGTGTGTGTGCGAGCGCCATTGAGAATGTATATGCCTTCGTGTGTGGGCATATGCATACATATTCCTGTGTGTGTGTGTGTGCGTGTGTGAGAGTGTGTTCAAATAGCAGCATCTGCGGTGAATTATTCAATACTACAGAAATGCAAAAACAGCAGAGTCAGCAGAAAGACCACAGGGCCTCTGTCTGCCAAGAGGAGTGTGTGTGTATGGCAGCAAAAAAAAAAAAAAAAAGGATGGGGGGAGTTGAAGAGATACAATGTGAAAAAAGGCTATCAGCAAAAGGTAGTCTCAGATGGGGAGGGCCACAACAGGTACAATGGCACAGGATGCAAAATCCTGTGACTTTCCATATCAAATTCGGGGCGCTGCTTCCCAAGTGCTGTTTTGTTAATCTTATTTTTCAGCTCAGTACACTTTTACAGACATAAACAGTCTGGCTTCTATTTCCACTCCTTTGATGTGGAGGAAAACAGCTGAAAACTGCCAACTTAAGCCGGGCATACACTGTGTGATTTGAGCCTGTTTTTTTTTTTACCCAATTTTAGAGCCACACGATTCATTTGAGCCAAATTTCAGAGTCATCGGCGGTCATTTGTAGTGCAGTGGACACGGCCGGGCGAGGACTGATCGTGGCCTGATGTACCGCACCCAAGCACCGATCGGATACATTTCTGACATGTGGGAAATTTTGGTTTGTCCGTCGTCAGCCTCTCATGCAGTCGAGGAATTCATGAGATTTCCCAGAGTCAGTGGCTTTTTTCACTCACTGCGCTTGTGCATAGCCTCTGAAAGCACCATAACTTCATTCACGGCACCTTGTAGCTGATAGTCAGCATTTTCTCCACATTTTCAATTTGAAGCTCGGCAAAAAAAGTAAGTCCCTCATTCCTAAAAAAAAAAAAAAACACCTTTTACCTGTTTAAGTGAGTAGAGGGAGAGAGAGGGAGAGAGAGAGAGCCATGTGAGCAATAATCTGAGCTTTCAAACAAGCCTTTATTGGAACTTGGCAACAGCCAGAACAGTTTGCAGGAGCTGACGGGCTGTTTTATTTTCTGTTCGGACCGTACAGTTTGAGCCCATAAAAACAGAGTTGGAGTTAAACAACAAGATTTTAAAAATTGCAGTGTATGCCCAGCTTAATGCTCTACATATGTGACATAACATGTGCTGCATTGCATGTTCCCTTTAATTCCCCACAGAGTTTCAGAAATCCCTCCTCCTGCCTGGAATCCCCCTCAAAAAGCCCCATTATATTCCAGAAATACCAAGATTGGTGGGTTTGCTGATAGTAGCCATATTGTAGAAAGAGTTGAATAGGCTTTTTGCGACGTAATATATTTACAATAAAACACACTAAGTGTACAATGATCTTTCAAAAAACTATTTGACCTCCATTCTTTGTGTGTTCCAGTGGCCAAAAATGATTTGAATTTTCCAAAACAATCTTTTCAGTGATGGAGAAACAGTGCAGCAGTAGTACGGCAAGCCAGCAGCACAATTTGGACATTCTGCGATGGCTAAAGCTGAAGATGAAGATGCAAGTGTGGGGCAAAAATTGGGGCATTGCGAGAGAGAGAGAGGTATAAAAAGGTAAGAAACAAAAATATGAAGAAGGAAAAACTAAGGGAAAGAGATGGAAACTGAAAGAGGGTGAAGTGTGAGAAATTCACATTAACTTGTTCCCATTTTGAAAACCCAAATGAAAGAAATACAAATTGTGCTGAGAAATAAAGGTGTGTCATACTTACAGTGGAATATGTGTAAACCTGTCATATTGCACAAGCTCAACAGCTCTAACAAAAAATGCATATCCTATGTCATTTGATGATGATGATTTATTGATTAATTTATTGGTTTATCGATTAATTTAGTGATTGGTCAATATTACTGAACTTTTTTTTGTCACAGCTGTATAATTGCTATTGGAATCTGGTAATCATCTGCCATTTGTTGCTTTTCCTTTGGCAAAGAGTGCTTTTGCATCTCATGCCAATAAGCACTTATGAATTGAGAGAGCATTGAGAGAAAGAGAGTGACAGCAATAAAGACCAATAGACAGAGAGATGGAGACAGACAAACACAGACAGACAGAGAGACAGACAGAGACAGGGAGACAGAGAGAGGTGTATCTCCAGCTGTGGTTTTAATGGTGTGTGCGAGCTGAGCAGATGGAGTCGTTAGCTCCCTGGGCCATCAGCCCAGTCTCTCTCTCCTCCATACATCACCACTGACGCACGGCCAAGCTCACCTCAGCTCTACCTCTGGAATCACCTCGCCTAATGTTAACCTCAGCATGACATTACCTACTTTTAACCTCGCCAGACTATCAGCAGACTTCACTGTAACCCCACACTATATGGCTTTTGCTGTAACATTCCCAAACCTCATGTTAAATTCACTATAACAGCACTTAAAGGAGGAATCCACCCTTTTATATATTGTTATTTATTTATCATCAGACTGATGACTTTCAATGCATTCTAAGAATGATTCTTTGATGAACTGGTGTAAGTTTTTATTGTTTCTGGTGTAGCCACATTCCCTCAAGCTGCCTCTTCTAGTTCTGCTTCACTCCATGATTGCCTACATTCCCCAGAATGCCTTTTAACAATGCCCCAGACATTGTGTGTTAAAGTTGTTGCATTCAGTTGTGGGTTTTATATGTTGGTAGAGAGAGATACAGTGATAGCAATAGTAGAGCATGACTTTTTTCCACATCCTTACCCAAAACTCAACACATCTTTTGGCTGTATTGCATTGTGGTCTAGAAAGGCTGCTAATGCGCGGTTGTGTAAAATGGTGAGCCTGGGCTATTGGGTTTGACTTCAAACCCTTCGGAAAAAGAGCAGTTGTTATGGGGGACTTACAGAAATATGTATCAGGTGATTGGATCAGCCATCTGTCTGTGATTAGGTAACTTGTCCAATCAGACGAAGGAACCATATGATGAAAATGTATGAGTGCTGAAGCTAAAAAAACAGCTGAAACCATGATGGTGAAAGTGAGCGAGCATAGTATGAAACATGTTGCTTTGTTGTCAGCATGGTGGCACACGATTCCTTTTGTTTTTGCGGGTAAACGTGCATTGTTGCCCTGTTTCTGTCTTCAGATGTGGCGTACTGTGGATTCTGTGTTTTTGTTACCTAAACCATGGCTGTAAGTCAGAATGCTGATTGACCTAAACCATGGCTGTAAGTCAGAATGCTGATTGATCCGGGTATTTGTTGGCTTCCAATGATGCTCAGGTTGGAGCGTGTCCAGATGCTTTCACAAGTCAAATGAAAGTGGCTGTACATAATTAGCATTACACATCCTGACATGACTTGCTCTCCTCTAAATATTTCTCTATTTCATCTCTGTCAACATTATTTAATCAGCGTTCAGGCTTTCTTAAATACGCTGGAGCTCTTTACACGTGGGTATCCGCCAGAGACAGTTTGGTGACCTGCAGTCTGGAAAAAACAGCACTCAACTTCTATTACTCACAAGCATTTCATTTCCACAATGCCATAAACACATGACCAACCTTTCAGCAAGTTACCACAAGTTGCATCACAGAGTGAGTGACATGATTGACAAGGCTGACCTTAGTGCCTGTCACCAAATGCACCGCTGCATTACAAGAACATTGCTTTGGCCACTGTCTGGTACATTTTATGTAGGAAAGAAAAAAAAAAAGTCAAATAAAAACGTCAAATAAGTATTTTGTCTCCGCCATTCAAAGCAGCTTTATGGAGCCACTTTATAGCCACTGACTGAGGACCCATTTTAGGTGAAGAGCAAAACAGCTAGGGAGGGAAGAGGGAGGGAGAGGAGAGGTGAGTAAAAGAATAGGAAATGACAGAAAGGCAGCCAGAGAAATAGAGAGGGAGGGAGGGGACGGGAGCGAGTGAGCGAGGGAGAGAGGTGAGTAAAGCTCCTTTGTTTCTACCCAAAAACCCACGAGAGAGGCGTTTGGAGAAAGAGAAAGAGAGAGAGTGAGTGAGAGAGAGAGAGACTGTGCTTTGCACTGCACTGCGCCATGCCCCCTTCTCACATTATATGAGTCTTTCTCTAACTCGCTCTCTTTTTTCACGTGGGCATACACACCCAGACACACACTAGCACAAACACACACATCCATGCACCCTCTCTGTCTTTCTCTCTCCCTATAGTGAGTCATAGAGATAGATAGCCCCCCAACCATCAGTACTGTGGGACTGGCAGAATCAATTATGGATAGATTTCAAAGGGAAGAGTGCATATGTCTATGAATTATAGACTCGCAGCCACACACGCTGCACACATCACACCGGAGCAGCGGAGCAAAGCAAAGCACATAGAAAAGGCCAGCGCAGCATTGCACTAAGTAGATCAACAAAGCAGCAACACGGTGCAGTACGACACAGCGTGCACAGTTGCTCCTGTTTGAAATGATCTCAGTATAGTGAGATAGCCATTTTGGATTACACTTTGTACACGCTGGCTGCGCTATGCTAGACTCGGGATCCATTCTCAAGAAGAAACGCCTGGGAAATCCACCTATGCTATAGCAGGATATGCATTAAGTCCATTTTTGATGCATTAGGTTAGGTAAGGGTGTGCTTCTGGGTAATGCATTTCCCCGAGGCTCAGACAATCAGTGTGGTGATAGATGGCGCACGCTGTGCCCTGGCAGCTCTCGTAGGAAAAAAAAGAAACCTGTCTAAACAGCTCTGTTTTCTCCACTCTCTTTTCTGTTTGCTTCCTGCTCATTCACTTTGCCTACAACTTGTATGTAAAATCTCAATTCTCACCCATTCGCTGCTACATTGCCTCAGTCTTCTTTTAAAAAGCAAAAAAAAAAAAAAAAAAAGCTGATATTTTCTCCCCAATTGCCTGGCACACAAACTCTCACAGATTCAGAATGGGTGCAGCCAACTGATCCTGCTCAACATAAAAAGCTGAATAAATAAAGAGCAGAGTTGATCCTCTCCTCTGCTTTGAATTGGCTGCTACTGTAATGCAGCGCACCATCTCAGCCCAGCCCAGCCCAACCAGGGCCAAGCACGCCAGACACTGGCACAGCTGTACTGCGTAACAGATAGCCTATGATTGTAAATTACACAATTGCTAGTTTCAGCCAAGCAATCTGATTGGTCAAAGATGCTTTCCAGTCGCACTGATTATTCCCATAACACATCGCTACGCGTAATTCACTGGTTGCTATGACAACTCTTGTGCTAACTAACACTAGTTCATGACCTCTCTTGTTCTTGTTTTTTGCTCTTCATCATTCATATGTATGTACATCCCTCCAAAGGAAGCTATTAAATTAGTGCACAGGCTTTGCTAACCATTACATAAAAGCCATAATACCCTTGAGGATGTTTTGCAGACATTTTTTTGTTGTTGTTGTTGTTTTTTTTTACTGCACAGCACCGTCACCAGGGACGCCCTCTTGGGTATTACTGGCTTGCTTCTTTTATCAGCACAGCACAGCACAGCATGGCCTGGTTTGGTGCATCTCGCTGCAGTAAAAACCCCATTTTTACCTCTCCAAACAGCTCCGCTCGGTGCAGCTCACAGCTTGCTACCGTTCAGCGCTAGCGTTTCATCACAGAACAGGAAATGCGCTCCCTGTGTTCAGCTGCACACAGAGGTACTCCATGTGTCGGCTTGTAGGGTAGGTACAGCACACTGAGGCAAAATGTTACCTCAGCAGAATAGGTGTCTACTACATGATCAGGTCTAACATTATAGTCAAAGGCCCTGAATGGGGGGGAACTGTGGGAGGAAGATGAAGGAAAGGGAAGAGGAGGAGAGAGATGCAGAGAAAGACAGATAAAAAGGGAGGGGTCGCCTGGTTGATGTAGTCGTTAATTGATAGTAGTGAGGGCAGGCACGTCAACGCTGTAAACGTGATGGATGGGCAGAAGAGAGGGATGAGGAAGGAGAGAAAGGCGGAGGAGGTGGTGGCAGCAGAGGGGGAGGTGATTTGACCTTTACTTAATAAATCACCACAAACTTAGATCTAAATATCACTTTCATTTAAAATTCGACGTGACCGGTGCAGTTAACTGTCGCCAAAAGCTTACACTGAAATGGAATTACCAAAGCACTGGATTTTATTTATATAATGTGAGCAAATGTACTGTAATATGTGTATGTATGTGTCTGTACATCACCAGATAAGACATGAATTATCATAAGCTGCAAGTCTGGTGATTTTTTTTTTTCTCCTTCGTGTGTACAGAGTACAGTGTACCTCATTCAGTGTGCTAATTTAAATTATCAGCCAGGCTGTACTATACATTCACAAAAATGAGTGCACGTGTGTAAAGGCAAACACATGTGGACAGAGACACACAAGATTCCATGCACACAATTCAAGGATGCGCGCATGCACATACACACACAGAGCAGAGACAATAGTCTGCATTGTAATTACATAAATACTGTCTCTGCATCTTTCTCTGTCATAATCACACTGTAGTGTTTTATACACCAGTTGGCTGTGCATGTGTGGTGTTTAAATAGTTTTCCTTAAAGTGTACATACATGGGGAAATAAGATAAGAAATAATAATAATAATAATAAAAATCACTCACTAGTTTCCTTGTTGCCACCAAAATCTATTGTTGACCAAGCACTGCAGTGGAAATCATCTGCAGTGCTTGGAGACTGTATTTGACCAATGACATATGTTGACCCATCATTTAGCCTAAGACTTTCTGTTATCACTGCAAAGAGAAATCTATGTTGTACTATCAAATGTTATTGTTTGCTATTGTTATATGCTTTGACATCACTTCTAACCATGCTTTTATTTATTTTTTTTTTCTCCTGCTGGTCCAGTCCATTCAAGTCCAGTCTATTCAGGAATTACGTTTTCTTATTACACTAAAAGCAAATTTGTGGCCTATTGGTTGTAGGTTATCAGCCAATAGAAGACAGTCTGCCAAAACAACAAGGCAATTGCTGTCAAGACACTAAGATTACAAACAGGGACCACCGCAGAAAAACTGTTTTAAACTCTTTTAAACATACAGGTCAATGACTGACAAGCCCATATCAAAGACAACTTATCTTACTCCAGCGATGCTTTCACCCACTTCTAGTTCTTTGCTTTTTCCCATCCCTGAAGTCACATTTTACAATTTCAAGAATGTGTGAGGAACCTTTGTATTGTTTTTTTTTTTTTTTTTAAACAAGTTCATAATCCCTCTGTCTATACTGCAATCCAGTGATTAATGAAGTACCAACTGAATCTAATCTCAACCCTTATCCTTTATTCTCATCTCCGACCACAACTGCTGACCTGACATTGTCTTTCCTCATCTGCCATCCTTCCTTCCAGCCTCCCTTCCCTCTGTCATACCCCCCCTCCCTACCTCCTCTTCCTCTGCACCTCTGGGTGCTGCTGAACGGGCTGAACGGCTGAAAATCAGCCCCCCTGACTGTCATTTGCTCTGCGCCTCCCTTCTGTCATCCCTTTATCTCTTCCTCCATCCCCCATTCCTCCCTTTAATCCCTCTCCTTCCATTTTCACATCTAACTTTAGTGTACCCCCACCCTCACTCAGTATTCATCTGTCCGGCTCCTGTACACAGGGTCCCACTCAAATATTAAATTCACTGACTTCTCAATTATTTTGATGAATTTTCAGGAACATTTTTTTTTTTTCCTTGACCAACATTTTAAGCACACCTCAGGCTCAGAGGTCTTATTAAACTTCACCATTTTGGTTTATTCTGCGAGGAAAGTAAAAGTAACAATAGAAAACAAACATTACATCTGGTTACTAGTTTAATGATTTTCTAAACCGAGGGTGACAATATTCCACGGTGTTCGCCGACTTGCTCCAAGCATTTATTGATTTCTCTGACCTTCCCTGTCTGGAATAGACATTTCAAAATCTCCCCGGTGTCTTTTTGGGCTATTAAACAGGCTAACCGGCTTATGCGCTGCCGTATCCATCTCTCCATCCCTCCACCTCTCCCTCCATCCCACTGTCATCCTTCCATACGCGTCCATCCTTCCAAATCTCTAAATCTCTGTCCTGCTCCTTTTGTCGTTCTTGTTCTTTCAAACTCTCCCATCTCTGCATCTCCGCCTCGCTGTCCTCCCTGAGATCTATTTCTTTCTCCTCCCGCTGTCTTTCAGCCTTTTCTAATCTCATGCTTTATCAATGTATCTCTACCTCTCTCCATTTATTGCTCTCTCTCCTTCTCCCTCTGCCCTCCTGCTGGCTCCACTTGATGACAGTGTTCACATTGCTATTCCCTGGACTCACACCCTCTCTCTCTCTCTCACTCACACACACACACACACACACACATCCTGGCCATCTGACCACTGCGTTCACACCCCTGCTGACATCATGGCCGGCAGTGTTTCTCTCAGCTAATCCATTAGCACCAACAGCTCTAAGCTAGCTCTAAACACCAACACCTACACATGGATTCACACATGCTCGCACACGTGTAGCCCAGAGAAACACACACACACACACACACACACACACACACACACCAACAGCTCTGAGCTCGCTCACACTTCTGCCACACACAGAGGAGAAATCTTCTTTCCTTCAAAGTGATTTTTTTTTTTTTTTTTACATTTTGGGTGGTCACTGTGCCACATTGGTGAAGGCTGGGCTTCAGCTTTGAGTTAGCCATAAGTTATGGCTAACATTAGGGAAAGGCTGTAGAGAAAATGAATGTAAGTCAGTTACAAATCATAAACAGGTGCTCAGAGCTAGCTTAATTAGCCAACTGAGATACATGCACACTTACCTGTACAGACACATATGGATGCATAAACACAGAGACAAATACACACACACTCGTTCCCAACATTTCACAGTGTTCACACAGTTCCCTGTAGTGCGTGCTAAAGGCTAACGTCGACCTTACAGCCCCACATGTAAGACAGCAAGCCAACACGACATTAGCATAGCACGCTAACACCACACGACATTAGCATAGCACGCTAACGCCACCGACAACAAGCCTGCCTTGAAAAGTCGTGTAAATGACTTTTATGCTGTTTTCGGTCCCTTTATGCTTTCCCCGCTGATGTAGCTCCAGCTTTCACTAACAGCAACCATGACCTCTGTATAAAGCAGGGGAATTAATAAATACATTTCTCCTTCAGCGAGAAAGCCACACAGAAAGAGGGCTCATTAACAGCTGCCTTGGCGCTGAACAGGTGTTATGCTACTTCATGTCAAAATGGCTGCTGTGGAAAAAAAAAAAAAAAAAAAAAGGGTTTTGAGACGGATTACCTTGAACAAAATGAATGCTTGTGTTTTCCTGAAGTCTTGTTTGGCCTCCATGCAGTTTCCAAAGTGTAAAGCTGTCACCGTGTACACTGTTTTCATATATGTTTGTGTACTTTACACACCTTGAACTGACACCAGATCATGAGAATCACCACCAGTGTGTGTTCGCTGCCCCTACTGGTCAGGAGGGTCACTGCACAAAAATGGCTAAAATGCAAATGGGTCGATAACACTACAATCAATCAATCAATCAATCAATCAATCAATCATACTTTATTTGTCCCCAGGGGGGGACAACTTATGGGACAACATTCACAATGAACACATTCATTGTGAATGTGTTCAGTGTGTAATACTAAACTCCATTTTCCTTACTTGCATTGTCATGTTGTTTCGTTATTGTACGTTTGCGTGCACTCCTGTGAGTTTGCAGTTGTGTTTAAAGCTGCAAAATGGAGTTTCATACGCGAGTTCAGGAACAAAGACCGCGCCTCGAACACATCCCATTTGCGCACAAAAAGTATTTAGGCACACCTTAATCCGTTCCTCTTTCCTTTGTCTCTGTTTTCGCATCCCCACCCCTCAACTCCTTTTTTTCCTCTTCTCTCCGCTGTTGAATACGGGAACCACTGGGGGCTCACGAGATCGCCAGAGGAGACGGCTCCCCCACGCAGAGTGTCTGCTCCCCCGGCTTCTCCTGTTTTCCAGCCTCCAGTGAAGCAATCATCGTACTCCTACACCCGCTCTTCCCTCATCCCTTTAACTTCCCCCTCTATCCCTTCATCCCCTAACCCTCATCCCCTCATGCCTCATCCTTCCCTCAGTAGGCTACATTCTCCATCACACAAGAAACTATTTAAATTCATATCCTATTGGCATGGCCTGTTGTTGGTGACCTGTCAATAAAATAAAGGTAGCGCAGTGTGAGCAAAGACTCAGATTTCAAATGCACACTCACCCAGAGCGACTTAGGCTAAATTAACAAGTGGGGATTCTTGCAGGACACATGGCTGCCCAACTACCAGGCCATCTGCAGACCCAAATTATGAAAAATAAACACTGTTGGCGACACTCGCATGGCAAGTTTGCTCGTCCTCGGCGCCAGAAACGATTGCCCACGTTTCACGGCCCTCAGAGCGCGGAGCCGAGTCGGGTCCCGGGCCGGCCCAAGCCTTTGACCATCACAGTTTTCGGCCTGCGATGATTAGCCGTTTAAGGCTGCCGCATCGTGACGTGCCGCCGAGGCCTCGCTTCTCCTGCTCTAATTTTAACGAGGGATAAAAAAGAAGATGGGGGGGGATGAGGAGAGGAGGGTGAAATAAAAAGGCGGATTAGCGGGGAGAGGAAGCGCCTGCCGTCCCTCCCTCCCTCCGTTCCTCTCAGGTCCCTAACTAACACTTGTCCAAACACAAAGCGTTTTATCCTCCACTGTGCCCTTCCTTAATATTTCGCACTTCAAAACGTTCGAGTCCTCTGAGAGTGTTTTCGTGCGCTCTCTCTCTCTCTCTCCCTCTCCCTCTCTCTCTCAATGTCTCTGTCTCTGCGGGGCTGGAGGACTTAGCGGGCTCTCACAGAGCTGTTGATTTAGCATTATGTGTGTTAATGCAGGAGGCCAGGAGGGGAGGAGTGCTGACTCCAATGCGCTTTAAATCCACCACATGCCAATAGATAGGATGACACCTGGACCTCTGGCAGGGACGCTCTGATGAATACATTAAACAGCCCTCATCTCTGCATCGATCTAAATGAACCTGCTCTGTGTGTGCGTGCTGGAGACGGTGGAAGTGTGTGTGTGTGTGTGGACTTCAAGGATTGATGTTTGTATGCGGTGAAGCTATGTGTGGAATGTGTGGTTAGGTGTGTGTGTGCGTGTCCTTTTGTGCCCAAGGCTAATTGCCTTAAAGACGCTATCACACCCTCCATACTTCTATTGAGCCCTTCTAACCTGATGATCGATGCATGGAAAAAGTGGCTTGAACAGAGGACACACACACACACACACACACACACAAGCACAGTGCACCACTGTTTTGTCTGTTCTTACTCTTATTAATCTCTCTCCACAGTATCTTCACTGAAATTAAGATTTTGCTGCCGCCGCATGGATTTAACAGGAAAAGCCAGATTATAATGGAAGTCACGGCTTTAACAAAGTGGAAACAATGAAATATAAAAATCAACTTTATCATCCGCACGTTTGAAAATGTGGAAGAAAGGATGCGTCAAAGGGAGCACACTGCTTCCGGTTACAGCTGCACGATATCAGAAAAAAATGACACTGCAATCTTGTTTTCCTTGTATATATATATTGAGATATGAAAAAAAAATACAGGAAATTCAGCAGATAAAGTATAATGTCTTCTAACAAAACAAAAGTTCTGCCACACTTGGTTCACTTGGTTCACTCCTCCACCTCTGGTTCACATATGCGACTCTGACACCGGCACATACAAGTGGAGAGAGAACAGGTGGAAAGGTATTTGAAAAAAAAAAAAAAAAAAAAAAAACATCCAAAATGTTTCTTGATAAACTTTCCAAACAGACTTATCTGTCTGAGTTGTGTTATTCACATGCAGTCTACCATTGCTACCGATGTTCAAATGCATACTTAATCTGCATGGTGGAAGATAAACAGGCCTCATGCCGCACACAGATTTATCTGTACGTCAGCAAGACTGAACTTCAGATACATCTGGATAGTGCACAATGTGTGTGTGTGTGATAAGTGTTTAGGGCATGAACTAGCCCTGTGTCATAAATTTTTTTTAACTTTTAACCAAAAGCTGGATGAGGTGCCGCTGCCTCGTAAATAAACACACTCAAAAGCCGCCTCGCATCACTGAATGCCCGCCTCTGGCATCCACACGACGTTATCTTTGACGGTGGCCGTGTCTTGCGCGTGTTTCAGGCAGGTGGCATGCCGACCCTGCATGCACCGTGATCACTTCACCATGTGCTCCAGGGAAGGGCTGCACTTTATCAAAGAACCAAAACAGCCAGTGCTCATTTTCAGGCTGTGGTCGGTGACTAGCGGCGGGGCTTTGGTTTCCTGCCTCCGTCTTCATCAGAGCACACGGAGAACTGATGGCTGTGCATGCAGAGCCTCCGTGTCACTAGTAACAAACTCTGTGTGTCCAAAAACCCTCAAATCAGACTAAAATATGCTCTATCACACTGCAAAAATGCAAAATCTTACCAAGATTATTTGTCTTATTTCAAGTCAAAAATGTCTTATTTCTAGTCAAAATATCTCATTACACTTAAAATAAGACATGATCACCTCAGAAGTAAATTGTTTTTAGACAATTTTCACATCTTTCAAGTGAAAATTCACTTCAAACAAGTGAAAATTTGCTTGTTTCATTGGCAAAATTTGCCAGTGGAAAAAGTGAAAATTCACTTGAAATAAGTGAAAATTAGCTAGAAACAAGAAACAAATGTTGCCAATGAAACAAGCAAATTTTCTCTTGTTTCAAGCAAATTTTCACTTGAAACAAGAGACAGTTGTCTAAAAACAAGTTACTTCTGAGGTGATCATGTCTCATTTTAAGTGTAATGAGATATTTTGACTAGGAATAAGACATTTTTGACTTGAAATAAGACAAATAATCTTGGTAAGATTTTGAGTTTTTGAAGTGCAGATAGACTTTTCTTCTAAATTTGTCATGGAAAATGAGAATGTTGCCAGTTTTCCCTTTGTGTCACGCAGCAAAAAGGTGACAGCATGATGTGTTTTTGTGAATTTGAATTTGCCCCACCTGACATCGCATGTCCTCAAATGAGACTATATATGGTGCAGCCCTATCCCTAGTGTTCCCAAAAATTGATTTACAAAGGTTAAAAAGTGTCCTTCATTAGATAACCACAGTTTTTCTTAATAAAGGAGGTGGAAATCTGTGTATGCCATGTTGAGGATGTTCAGTGAAAATTTACCATTACTGCATGTTTAAACCCCCATCCTTTTTTTTCAGGCAAAGTCTAGTCAGTGCCTCACAACTTGACTTGGTCCCCACCGGCTCTTCAATAATCACTTCTAAAGCCAGTGCCCGCGTGTCGGGCCCGAAAACACAGAGGCCCAACGCTCAAAATGGATCGGACAGGCGCCGCTTCTCCCCGAAATCGCTGGGATTTGCACGGCCGAGATTGAAGTCGCATGAATCATCCTGCTCGGTGCGTTCGGCTCACTTTTTTTTTTTTCATCCGAGCGCAGTGGGCCTAAATACAGCCCTAAAAATAGCAGCCACCTCCAAAATGGCAACGAAAACCGTCTGAGTTCCACAATCGGAGTCGAGGCGAGTGAAGGAGGGGGGAGGGGGGGACGACGAGAGACGAAGAGAAAAGAGACGGATGCATGAAAAGGAGAGAGAGCAAAGGGGAAGCGGCGAGATGTGAGCAGAAGAGAAAAGGAGAGGGGGAGAAGGAAATGGAAATGGAAGGAAAAAGAAAAAAAGAGTTTAGGGAAGCAGAGTAGCTACTGCACCGTGCATTTTTTTTTTTTTTTTTTTGTAGTTCAGTTATCATCCCCTCAATCTCTCTCTCTCTTTTTCAAAACCTTTGTTCATCCCCCCATCAGTGTCATCAGTCCCAGTGACTGTGAGCTTCACGCTGCGCTGTTTGTATAAATTATACATCTGTCTACGCGTGTCTGTGTGTGTGTGTGTGTGTGTGTGTGTGTGTGTGTGCGTGTGTTCTGAATTGCCCCTGAATTGTGTTTCTATATGTGTGCATGTGTGTTTTTCTACCACTCTTCTTCCTGTGTGTGTGTTTTCAAACCTTTACAAGACACTGTTGCTTGTGTGTCATCATGATGACTCACGAGCATGTACTGTACTTCTCTCTGTGTGTGTGTGTGTGTGTGTGTGTGTGTGTGTGTGTGTCCGTCCCAGGGTTATTCCACAGGCGGGCACTGACATGGTAAGCTAGCTGGCCGACAGGACTTGCTCACTCACCTTGCACACACACCAAAGTGAAGTTTTCATTACATTTCTCATGTCACACACTTTCTCTCTCTCTCTCTCACACACACACACACACACACACACACACAAACACACACACACCGCCTCTCTCTCTATCTCTCTCTGAGTGACAAACTGGGCCGCCCAGTAACCGGGGGAAATGCTGCGTGACGTCACACACACCCTCACAAAGGCTTAGTCAGAGCTGCAACTTAAATCCTCACACACACACGCACACGCACACACACACACAAGTATTCATAAGAAGGTTTTTATTTTACTTCATTCACCGATTCACACTCTCATTCATACACATACGCACAAACACGCACGCACTCATGCATACACACCCACAGAAACACACACACACACACACACACACACACACACACACACACACACACACACAGACACAAACACAAAGTACTTTGCGCTCCTTAAAGTGATTGTATTTGGACAGACGAGTCAGCAGAAGAGCCTAAGCTGGCATGCAGGGTTATATGGAGGCTGGCACACACACACACACACACACACACACACAAAGGCCACCACTGCAGCCTCTTCATCTATGAGAGAGAGAGAGTGAGAGAGAGAGAGACCTTGAGCCAGCCAATTGAAAGACAGGAGCGTCCTAATTACTTTTTAAAGGAGATGATGGAGGTGGACGAGAGGACGAGAGCCACTCCTGATCCAAGTGGAGAAGTGTGTATCTTTCCGAGCTGCAAAAATCTGTTTACTTATTAAAACTTACGCAGACACACACTCCCCGAAGAGCTCTGGTGACAGACAGAAATGCTAAAAAAAAATCGTCAAAGTCTTTGAGCAAGGCATTAAACAGATATACACTCACATCACACACACACACTCCATTCACTCCTTATGGCTCTTTTTTAGTCTGTTTCTCTCTTTAGCCAGTGAACATTTCAGTGGCTTTACCAGTGTAAATGTGGTGGATCATGTAATAAAGGCAGAGGTTGAGATAGAATTAAAAAAAAGTAGAGGAAGAGGAGGTTTTTTTCAAGTCTCTGGGACCTGAATGTGGGCTGTTCAAGCCGGATGTGGACACAAGGCGAGAGGTGAGGACGTGGGGACAGAAAGGTGCTGGACAGGGGAGAAAATATGGTGCAGGGCCATAGCAGCCGGGGAGGGGTGTACACTTGTTTTATAGCAGGTCTGATCTGCTGCCTGCACGCTCTGAATTAGTGGCAAAAAGCGCCCAAAACCAAAAAAAAAAAACGTAAAGCCGCATCGCAGAGGGCAAACAGTCTGAGCGGCGAGCACTTGGCAGTCTCAAAGTCCATGTGCGTTTCCTTATCCGTCCAGACAATTAGCTGTGAGCTCGGAGGGCGAGTGTGTCTTTCAAAAGACGGCGGTGCGCTCGAAGGAGGATGAGGGACAAATCGCTTTCAGATTGATCCGAGTAGCAATGATTTTCAGGCACTCAAGAGTAGAAGAGCAGCAGGAGCTTTTTTTTTTTTTTTTTTTGGTCGCTTGGGACCAAAACATGTTCCTGACTTGCTGATAACACGTCTGTTGTCACGTCTTTTCTCAATGAACAAATCGACACGCCTCCTGCTAGTGGCATAAATATAGGGTCCAGCCAACTCTCCGTGCCGCCATGGTAGAATAAAGGCTTTTGAACAAAATTACAAAAAGGCTCTTGCTGTTATTCTACACTCGAGTGACTGAAGTGATTGTGGTTTCTTGGAACAATTTGTTAAGATATATATATATATATATATATATATATTTTTTTTTTTTTTTTTTCCCTGAAGTGTTCATATAGTACATAACAGGATCTCAACTACAGCAATACACCCAGAAAGAACTAAACAGCTTGGGACCAAAACACATTCCTGACCTGCTGATACCGTGCAAACCCCCAAGAACTCTCGTGTCATCTGGGACGTGTCCCCTAGGCAACCGTCTCCAAGGTGTCAGTGTCCTTTTTTAATTGCCTTCAATGGCTTCGCATTTCCCCGTGCTTTGGAAATTGACTTGAACTTCATGGGGCCACACAGAATAATTTGTCAGTGAATGGCTATAGGTAACGTGTACTTACCATAGTATCACATTAATAGATCTATTATTGCATGAAATAAATTATCATGTGCATATCTTTTCTTCCACTTGGTATCATCATGATCAGTTCTCAGCAGCAGCCAGTCTGTACCGATTAGTGGTGCAGACAGAACTTCAAAGCTTGATACAAAAGGGCAAAAAGTTGGGCTACATCTAACTATTTTAACTCTGCAGTCACAACGACCGGCACCAAGCGTTGTGTCTTAATGCTCGGTCAGTGAAGGTGCATCCAAACTCACTCGCTGTTTTCCTCCATGTGAGCGCAGCCATGCCCACGCAATGGGGATGGGCATGAAGATGGCATACTCTACCATCAGCACATTCAGTTTCCTCTCCCTGAAAAGTCATGTTGCCACCCTGCACAATATACATTTGCGAAAATCACAGCGTGCCACAAAGAACACGGTGAGCGCTGTGTTGCAATGTACCACCTGACTTGCCCAAACATTTAACGCATTTTCAGCCAAATGTTCACTCCACAATACGGTTATTGCCCTCGACAAAACATTGTTGAATCTATGTTGCTGCTGAGTTGTTGGCATAATATCTGGTGCAATAAGCCGCGTGTGTTGTAGGTCTCCAAGCGGCCACACATCCAGAGCGCCCTGGAAGGCTGCAGGAATGGCAGATGGCAATGGCTGTTGTGTTTGTGTTGTGTTCTGTTGTGTTTTTCTGACAGCTTCACATATATAAGGCCTAAGGATAGAAAACGGGAGGCATAGTAAAACACACTATCCATCAGACTAACTAGCTTAAGTAGGTCTGTAGCCTGTGTTAATTTATTTATCACAGGCTATCACAGATAACAGCCTGATTTACTTGCAGCAAATCACAAGGGCCATATCTGGCCTATGGTCCACTAGTTGAATAGGCCTGACATGCATGTTTGATGATCACAATTATTTGATTCAAAGGCGCCCAATTATACAAAAATTTTTCCACAAGATGCGATTTTTTGGTTTCATGGCAGGGTTTCCTTGGCAGTAAAATGAAATCGAATGCCAGTCAGTGCACAGTCACAACTGGGCTTGGCATTGACAGGCTCTGCTCACGAAACAATCACTGCTACACTGACACTGAAAAGCCTCCTCACAGCAGGTTTGCCTCGTTTGAATTAGAGGAGCTTTAATGGCTTAATCAGCCAATCAGGATCAGGCACTGCAACTGCTCTGCCTGTGAGGACTTGATTCACACCTGTGAGGACTTTACCCTTTCAACAGAGCTGCATTTATCTGCAAAAGCATCACAAAGAACATTGCTCCGGTGCTGAGCTGCGACATATTGGTAATCATGGAAACTGGATAATAGCGGCTCTTGTTCTCCATTCAAAAACGCTGCTTGTTGCTCTGCAGTTTTTACATCATCCCAGCTCCTCTTTTGTCCACTGAGACTCCACTTGAGGTGTTTAAAGGCTAATCGCCACTTGCCGCGCGTTCAAATCCCGAGCCAGTCCCCTCAAAATTGAGATGGACTGTTGATTTATTAAGATGAATGCCAGACACAAACGGACACACACAAACACACATGCGTTCGCACACTGTGAGTCACAGAAGAGGCAAAGAAGGGTGGGAGAGATAACGAGAAGAGGGTAAAGAGGGTTAATGACTGTCTCCAACATAATACCAGCACGATTGCTCTTGTTAGTGTATACACACACACACACACACACACACACAAAAGAACACGGGTCAAGCTGATGAAATTGCACTTGATAAATTGATGAGTGGACTGACGCTACACCGCTTGTCGTCTTTCTCTCTCTGCAATTCTGTCTCTTCATGTCATAAACTGCCTGCCTGTCAGAGAGAGAGAGAGAGAGATGGAGAGAGGTGGCCACAGAAAGACAAAGGAAGGGCGAGCGGGATAGAGATAAACAGGGAAAGAGAAAGAGAGAATGATAGATAGTGCCAGAGCCAGGAGGGCAGCTTTTTGTCTTCCTAATGGAGCCATTACCCAAGGGTGTGTGACCCCCTTAGGGTCAATCTCACAAACACACACACACACACACACACACACACACACACACACATAGGACAATACACATTATAGTGTGTGTAGCATTGCCAGGAGCTGAAGGACAGACGACATCAGTGTTTAATCTGTATTTTATTACCTGCATTCATATTGGCTGATGTTGCCTGTCTCTCTTTCTCTCTCTCTCTCTCTCTCCCTCTCTCTCTTTCTCTCTCTAGCTGAGAAAGAACACAGAAGCGTCCTTACTGCCGGTTGGGGCCCTTTCCATGCCGGCTCCCCTTGAGCCAAACTCTTTTTTTTACAGAGGGTTTGGTGGTGTAGAGGGCCTAAGAGGGTTATCTCAGCTTCCTGGTTACTACTCCACAGCCCGTGCACAACGAGATATGACTGTGATAGGCTGGAGGTTGTAGGGACAGGTTTGGGAGAAGAGGGAGATAGGGAGGGCTTCTATTTTGTGTGATGTGTCACAAGAAAATGGTCTAAATAAATAACAATGCTGAAACTGAGCCGTTTGGACTTATTCTTGACAACTGAAATTACATTTTGTGTTACTAGAGAGAGTAAAGTGCTGACAAAAGGGGTACACTGCAAAAATGCAAAATCTTACCAAGATTATTTGTCTTATTTCAAGTCAAAAATGTCTTATTTCAAGTCAAAATATCTCATTACACTTAAAATAAGACATGATCACCTCAGAAGTAAATTGTTTTTAGACAATTTTCAATTGTTTCAAGTGAAAATTTGCTTGTTTCATTGGCAAAATTTGCCAGTGGAAAAAGTGAAAATTCACTTGAAATAAGTGAAAATTAGCTAGAAACAAGAAACAAATTTTGCCAATGAAACAAGCAAATTTTCACTTGTTTCAAGCAAGTTTTCACTTGAAACAAGAGACAGTTGTCTAAAAACAAGTTACTTCTGAAGTGATCATGTCTTATTTTAAGTGTAATGAGATATTTTGACTAGGAATAAGACATTTTTGCCTTGAAATAAGACAAATAATCTTACCAAGAATATTTGTCTTATTTCTAGTCAAAATATCCCAATACACTTAATTTTCACTTTTTCCACTGGCAAATTTTGCCATTGAAACAAGCTAATTTTCAAGTGAAACTTCACTTGAAACAAGTGAAAATTGTCTAAAAACAAGTTACTTCTGAGGTGATCATGTCTTATTTTAAGTGTAATGAGATATTTTGACTAGAAATAAGACAAATATTCTTGGTAAGATTTTGAGTTTTTGCAGTGCGTTGGGTTCAGTACCAAGTCCCAAGTACCAGTGCAGGCACCAGTTCAAATATGAACAGAACCCAACCCTAATAATGAGACAGGAGAGCCAAGTCCAAAGTCCCCATCTACTCTGGCATTGTGCTGGCATGTGTGAAAAGGCACAAGAAGAAAATGTTCCTGAATGTAGCTGCATGTGTGAATAGTGAAAATCACAACCTTCACTGCCCCAAGGTTATGCCAGTAATTTACTGGGAACTATGTGTGAACGCAGCTTCTTTCTTCAACTTTCCCTCTCTGTTTCCCCTCTTTCCTTCCTTCTTCGCATTTGCCCATTTGCCTTGTTCTCCCACAAATAACCTTCCCTCCCACTCAGTCTCTCTCTCTCTCTCTCTGTCTTTCTCTCTCTCTCCCTCTCTCCCTCTCTTCCTGTATTTTGCACACCTCCTCTCCCTCTCAACACTAATCGTTTCCCATTCTCTCCTCTTCACTTTCTCCCCATGTAATTTAAAGTGAAAGTGACCTTTATGCAGAGGCGTGTTGTCACACATGCACACACATGCACGCACACAAACACACACATACACACACAGTAATATCTGGAGAAGATATGAGAGATACAACACACCCTTTAGAGAGCACACCCTCATTATTATGCCACCGTGTGTGTGTGTGTGTGTGTGTGTGTGTGTGTGTGTGTGTGTGTGTGTGTACCTGTGTGTTTATTCTATTGTATGTGTGTGTGTGTATGTGTGTGTGTGTGTGTGTCCAGCACTACAGGACATGAAATACAATTACATCTGTCCTTGGTATCATTTCAATAGCTGTGTGTTGAGCGATATCACAGGCTAGGCCAGGAAAGGTGTGTGTGTGTGTGTGTGTGTGTGTGTCTCCATGAATCTATTCATGTGTGTTACTGCATTTAAAGTATGGATACTTGATTATTTATTTATTTTTTATTTTTTTAATTCAAGATTGACTGTCACAATGAGCTACAGAATATATAAATGTCAGTAATGTCTTCTCACACACACACACACACACACACACACACACACACACACAAATGGGCATCCAACAAATGGGACTGAAAAGCTCGACTAATGAAATAATATCTTTTGGTTCACACTTTTCTGAGTGATTACACAGTGAAGTATGATCACGCATACATGAATTTTACCGTCTGGGATTACATCTTGTGGCCTCTTTGCACGTGTGTGTCTTTGTGTGCACCCGTGTGTGTGTGTGTGTGTGTGTGTTTTTGAGTATGCATGTGTGTGCATGTGTCAGTATCTGTGTACTGAGCTGTAAAGAACGCTATGTAGAAGACACAGGTGACAAAATTATTTTCTCTTATTTTCAGATATTATCTCTCCTGAGCTTTCTATAGCTTGAACCAATGGTGCTCAAGCAATTACAATTGATGCCTTGTCTACATAGATAGATAGATAGATAGATAGATAGATAGATAGATGTGTATTTTTTTATTGGGAATTATTATTTATGGGTACCTTTAAAGACTGGGGAGGTAAATAAGAGACCCTTATTGGGTAATAGATGAGTGTCACACATGGATAAATAAGAGCATCATATGTTTTATATGCCTTGTACACTCATTTTCTTTTACAGTCATAGTTCCCTCGACTATTGAAAATAGATTTTAAAAAGATCCATAAAAAAACAGTTATTTTTCTTCCTGTTAATATCACTGGTTTCAGGTTTCAGGTGATATACTAAATCAATTCATGACCATATACTCTATCATTGTGATTTATTTGTTCATACATGTACAGGTAAGTTAGTTTTACTATGATCGCACCAATATTTGCTGGGGTGCAGTTGCATGTCGAACGAGCCAGCATGAGCCCCTCTTAAAAAAACAGACACACACACACACACACACATGCACACGCACACATACAGCCAACATCTAACTTGTATTGCCTTAGATGCAAATTAAGTACCAAGTATCCACATCTGATTCAGACTCCGCAATAACTGCCACACGCAGAAGGCAGACTGAGGGGGAAAGTGCCTGCTCGCCTGTTTGTGCATCTCTCTTATTGTCAACAGGCTGACAGAATGTAATTGTCGAAAATAAAAACCCCAGAGAGGAGGATCAATTACTCGCTATACAAGACCGGAGAGATGTTTTCATATTAGAATGATAAAGCGTTGCCCGGAGTGTTGCATTACAGATAGAAAAAAAAGAGAGAGAGAGAGAAGGCAAAAGAAAGAAAGATGGATGGAAAGATGGATGGAGAGAGAGCAACAGGGAGACACAAGACGGGAGGAAGTAAGCGAGAGATTAAGTTTGGGGGGTACTTTATCAAATTAGCCTCTGCAGATAGATGTGTGCAGGCGCAAGAGTCCATACGCTCCCATGTGTGTCTGTTACAGAACAGTATTTTTATTTTTTATTTATTTCTTTTTTTTTTTCTGCTGGCGAATTGAGCCGAATGAAGTTGTAAATTGGAAGGGTGTGATTGTGCCCGGCGCTGTGAGACTCAGTTATCGCTCAGCTGCATCATCCACAGCAGCCTCAGCGCTCAGCCCGAGATACAGCGAGAAACAATGAAGGGCCTAATTCTATTGTGTCCATATCATGTCGATGCGAGAGAGAGAGAGAGAGAGAGGAAGAGAGGAGGAACGAAGGGAGCGGGAGAGCGATGCGGCCGGGGGACAGCGGGAGCGAGGAGACAGGGTGAGAAAAGAGTGAAAGAATGAAAATGGATAACGAAATGGAGATAGGGCGGGCCGCGCGGCGCTCACTGACTTCAATAGCCTTTCCTCCCTTACGTTGGCCCATCGCTGCCTCTCAATTAAATTCTAATCAATGGAAAAGCCTCATTATCCCCGCTGCCTGCAATGCTGTGGAATTGATCTGGGTCCCTCCGGTGCAGCCGTACGACGCAGAACAATCGAGGTTTGGGCAGAAAAGGCCAGTGGTAGAGAGTGGAGGCTATCTGCCACAGGCTGATGGGTTTCCCAGGTACTCTGTGGAGAACCAACTTTAATGACAAATGAAATGAAATAAAATGGACAATCAAAATAGGGATCAGAGTTTTAATGCTGCTCTAGATTCGTATGTAAAAAAAAAAAATAATAAAAAATACCCATTTTCATCACAGCCTGGACAACGTTCAAACCGTTTGGAAAAAAAAGTGGTGTTGACAAAAATACATAGCAGGTGACTGGATCATGCAGATGCTCATCATTGGTTAACTGTCCAATCAAACACACATCATCAGCAATTGTTATAGTGAAAGTGAGGAACTAGTGTCCACTTTATCAGGTCCATCTGTGCAATTTAATGCAGCTCTGCCATAAATTCTACCTTTTAAGGAAGTTTATAATGTTCAGTTTTTGTTGACATGGTAGAGAATGTGTCAGTTTATTTCTGTGTTTATTATTGAGGTTGTAGTTTGCAGAGGTCTTGCACTGGACTACATTATATTGAGAAGTGTTTCCAATTTTTTGTCCTCCCTATTCATATACATTAGGGGGGACAGAATATTAGAAACACCTCTCAGTAAAATGAGCATTATAGGCAGCAGGAAAGGAAACTTTATGGCACAACAGTTGGATTGGATTAGATTGTGCAGGTGGAGCTGATAAAGTGTGTATTGTTAACATATTGCTATCCCGTTAGTGTGTTGTCTCATGATTCTTACCGTTTAAGATCTACATTGATGTCCTGTGTTGTTTTCTGTTTTCCAGCTCAGTGACGGTAGCTTCTTGTGTTGTCATCACCTAAACCACACCTGACGTCCCTCAGAGGCTGCTGATTGGTCCGACCGGAAACCAAACTCTTTCATGAGTCATACTAATTTAAATCTTGCATTCACTCATTCAACATTCACTCTTTCATTCACTTTCTAATTAGGATGAATGAAATTATTTAAGTTTAAATCAAATTCAGACTCTGATATAAAAAGTGGACCATTTACACTCAACTGAGTCCGAGGTTACTCCAAAGCACGATCCCACACATCAGTCACACGAGTCTAAATGGTCCTCATTTTTGCAGTTTCCCAAGAGCTTCATCGACGACCGCATCATGTACCAGTAAATAATAAAAATTTCAACCAATAAAACATCACAGGTATTGAAACAATCCCGCCCCTCCACTTCTTGCACACCTTTTTTAATGTCCACCCCCTCTAACAGCTAACTAGAATAAATTTAGGATGGTTACATTTGCTGCTGCCGTTTTACATGATTTCTGGGTAATGAAGTTCTTCAAACATCCAGAAATTCAAACAGTCATTGCTGCCACCCCAGGGGGTTCAGTTTAATGTAATGCAGTAAAAATGACAGATAGGTATCAATTTAAAAAAACTGATACTTATCTGTCTTGTCCAGATTATTTTGCATTATGCAACACTGGATCTTACAAAATATTCCTCCGGGGGTGGAACAGCAGTAGAGAAGTGGCTGATTGTTGCAGCCAGCAATAGCAGTATGCCAGCTGCAGCCTGGTACTTCAACTGGCACACACACACTCTCAAACACATGCACACACAAACACAAAAAGGGAAAATAAAAAGAGAAATATATGGGTCCTTTGAGACAGGGACAAGGACAGAGGTGTCCGGGAGGACGCCTGTTTAGAAAGCACCTGTCGAGGACCCCTAAGGAGCAGACAGATGATTTGCCACAAAGGCAAGAACGCCTGACAGCCAACCCCACACACACGCACACACACACACACACATCTGAAAGAATACATTACTGTAAGCTGAAAAGGAGCCTTGGAAACAATTTACCTCTTCACCATGCACAGACACAGGTATGCACACACATGGCAGACACACACACACACACACACATACACACACACACACACACACACACATACATGTAGAGTATGAAAAATGCTGGAACCGGCAGAAATGGTGAAAGTCAGGCAGAAAATAGCACAAATGGGAGAAACAGAAGAGAGGAGACAGAGGGATGTCACCCCATTATAGATAGTGTGTGGTAGTGTGGCCTTTTTTGTTTTCTTTTAGTTGTCATGGCGCTGTTGAGGAGAGGAGGGGAGGAGAAAGGCAAGGCAAGGAAAGGAAAGGAAAGGAAAGAGAGGGAACAAAAGGAAAGGAAAAAAGGAAAGGAAGGGAAAGGAAAGGAGGGACAGGAGAGAAAAGAAAAGTCAGGAAAGGAAAGAAACAAAGGAAACGAGATGATAGGAAAGGAAAGGAGGGAAAGGAGAAGAAAGTAAAGGAAAATAAGGGTTAGGTATAGGAAAAGGGAGAGTGATCCCATTATGCCAGTTTATCATGACACCCCTGCAGCCGTTTCCCCTTTACAACACGGGCTGAGTAATACACTTTGTGTGTGTGTGCGTGTGTGTGTGTGTGTGTGTGTGTGTGCGTGTGTCAAGGATAATCAAGGATAATCTTGTGAATCATCTGTCCTCTATGCAGCACTGATGTCCTTCAAACACACAGTTCTGTTCTCTCGCTCCATCTCATCCTCCCTCACCGTTATTCCTCAATTTTTAACATCATATTTAACATTTTTAAAAAAAAAAAAATTAGGATTTTTCTTTATCAGAAATTCGTCACATTGCCTTTCCTTTCCTTTATGGCTAAACTGGCCATACCCTCCCCATTTTTGTGAAGAAAACAACGAAGAAACGCAACACATCGACGCTCAAAATGTCCTCTCATCGCTTTGATACCGCAGCTCCTGTGGCTCTCGCTTGATTTTATTCTAACTGCGCTCCATTTTGCCTGGAGGACCGCAAACTGTAGTGCAGTTTTGAGGACGCCACTCGCTTGCGAGCGCAGGGGACTGAAAAATGTTGGAGTCCCACAATAATGCAGACAAAGACAATACTTTTCCCAACACATTTCGAAGACAACTTTCATCACGAGGGATGTTGGGCGGAAAGCTATTACGCTAACCGTTAAATCGTTAAAATCTCATTTGCGACATTGTCTTATTTATAAGACAAAGGGGTAATGGAGAAAACAATCTCTGCTGTTGTGATTGCACTGGGGAGCCGGCTAAGATTATTTGTCAGCTGGCGACAGGTACAAAGTTGCTAATGTGCGGTGGAGGAAGTCTCCAGCTAGGCGGACTGTCTCCTCCTGGAGTTTGCATTTTGCACGCTGACACATGGATTTGCTTTATTTGTGCGTATAGATGATGAATTTCAGTGTGGCGACTCTTTTGTTTAGGACTTCTGTTCATGTTTGACGACTCCTCCCTCCTATCTGTCCTCCCTCCCTGCACTGCAACAGTCAGCGATGAAAACAAGACTCAAGTCTTCCAGCGTCCTGGAGAGACTCACTGCACCAACAGAGAAAAGGAATAGAATAGAATAGGATAAAATAGAATAGAACAGAATAGAATAGATTAGAATAGAATAGAATAGAAAAGTTTGTGTGGTTAGTTTCTCAAGTAAGTCGGTTATTTGCAATTTGCAGCTGAAGGTGTGACACATTAAACCACATTACATGTACCGAGCACTTCAGTGAAACACAGCACACACTGAATTAGACACTATGCTGTTTTGATAGAGATATTTGTTTACATTGGCAGAGCCCGCTACTAAATATGTGATTCTTTGACAACTCATTTGATCATAAATTAAAACTAGAAACAAATATTTTGGAGCACTGTTAATCAAAAAGAAGCTTTGGTCATAAATATTTTGTAGACAAAACTGTGGGTCAGCTACAATAAACTGGTAACTTTCTAGTGACACGGTGATTATTTGTATGTTTAAACTCTGAGTTGATTTTTTTTTTTTTTTTTTTTTTTAACGTACTGTACCTTTAAAGGTGCACTGTAAAAACAAAGTAAGGATGCTTAGATTCAGTGTTTCTAAAAAAAAAAAAAAAAAAAAAAAAAAGTGGTAGAAGCAGGTAATCTACCAGTGAGGCAACGATGAGATTTATTTATTTATTTATTTATTTATTTAGTGTAAAGTTGAGTCTAAAGGGGTCTCACTCGACCCTCAGGAGTCTTGCACACTGCACCTCGATAGGCTGCTCAGCCATTTGAGGTGTGGGATTTATTTATTTATGTTAAATTATTAACCTTTTATTGGTTTGCTTTTATTCATTTATACATTTGATTATCTGTTTATTAATTTACGGGGTTTTTTGTTGTTTTTTTTTCTTATTTTATACTTTCTGTATTGTGTTAGTCGGTGTTGGACGTTGGTTATACACACTGATAACCTGACGCTGCAGTGTCTAAGGTGTTTAATGTCTATTTTTTATGGTATCACTAATTATGCTCATTAAACCACTCAAAGCTAAATTCTTGTTGGACCCAAACTGAACTTTTTTTTTTTTTTTTTTTTTTTTTTTTTCCCCATCGTGAGTTAACAGAGTGACTGGTGAGGCATATTTTTATTCAGCTGTTGGAGAGTCTTGTTGACTGAGAGCAGCCAGGCTCACACAGATGAATGAACTGTCTGATAAGTAGCTTTTTTTTCCTATTGGGGTAGTGGATACTGACACACACCCACACACACACACACAGAAACACGCACAAACACCCACACACATGCACATAGCTACAAACACACACCTGCATTGAGTAGAATACAAAACGAATAGCTTCAGTTGGCCTTGGTAAGCAATGACAGCACCGCAAAGCCTGATTCAGTGTGTGTCGAAGTGTGTGTGTGTGTGTGTGTGTGTGCAAGCAAAGGAAAAGAAAGAATGACATTTTACAGCACTGCAGAGAGATTCTCAGAATGCTGAAACTTAATTTGACATTCAGTAAAATTATTCCACCTTAATGTAGTGTTTGAAAGTGTTTGTGGGTTTTTCTGTGTGCATGTTTGTGTCTGTGTGTGTTTGTGTGTGCATGTGCATGTGCACCTTTCTCTGTCAAGGCATAATTCCCAGTGTGTTTGCACTGTCAGTGCCCTCCTCCTCTCTTAGACGAGGCTGGACTTAACACAGCCACACACACTCACACACATTTAGGCAGAGTCACACACAAAAACACACAAACTAAAAGCTCAGATGCTGAAAATCCCTGCGACACTGAGCTCTCGCACAAGAACAACCACACACACACACTCACACACAGGCAAAAACACAGCTCATCACGACTCGTCATCACACTGCAATCAGGCTGTGTAATGTAGAGGCTTGCTGCAGGCGGAGTGAAGGATCACTTCTCCCAAGGACAGCTTATCTACGCATCGCAAAGTGGTTTACCTGTAGCGGCAACAATATTTTGTCGAGGTTCACCTGAAGGACGCGGAGCACATCGCTGTTTGTTAACGCGTTTTGAGTGCAGAGACACATTCTTGAGAAGGCGTGCGTCTCCAACTCAATGGGGAATGAATGAAATGTTGTGGCAGAGCTGCTCTCGGGGGATTCAGAGTGAAGCGCCGCCTGCCGCAGCTCATTTCGACACGTGCGAATTTGGGCCAGTTCTTTGGGCCAGGCCACCTTTCAAATTCCACTAATTGATGAAGGAGCTCTGTCATGCGAATGAGCGCTAGTGCGTAAACCGTAGTAAGGTCCTTCGTATGAAATGCAAATGCACAGCACCGAACCTCTGACTCCGTTCTCCCTCACTGCCCGCATGCTTGATATTGTTGACTGCTGCGTATTTGTGCTGTGCGGTATTGTGTTTATTGCAGGATTGCACTGGGTCTCACTTTTTATCCAAATTGTGAAGCCAAAGGCACATTTCCCTGCCTGATGTCAAGACCGACTGTGAACTCATCAAACTCCGTTTCCATCCTCAGTCTGACATTGCCTCCACTCTAACTGATTTCCATGGGGGAGGGGGTTTGATTTTCCCTAACCAATCACTAGAGATGTTAAGTTGACACTGATGTGCAGCCATGACAACATACTGATTTTGTCAGAGTTCTGAGAGTGGAGCAGTTAAGTCGTAGTCGGTCGTTCTAATGGTCTGAGTTTCCGATTGGGAGAGGTGCTGTAGTTAATCCTTTATTCCTTGAGGAAATTATGAATATCTTGTTTAGAGATATGGACTCTGCATTAATTCAGCAGTGAGCCTTCTGCCAGTTTTATATTCATGTATAAAAACATTAAACAGACCTATTAGCCCATTATTTTGGCACTAAAGGTGAGGGAAAAGAGAACCAAGACCATTAAGGTAGTCATGCTTGCTTATTTGTGGCTGGCAGGAGCCTCTGATGAAAGCTGATTTGAAGCGGCAAATATCAGTATATAAATAAATATATATTCCTCACATGCAGAACGCCTTCTTGATTTGTAAGCTTGTGTTTCATCATTCACAGCGGGGCAGATTTACTAAGAGAGGCACTATAAGTATCTTGAGTTTTGCGACACTTTGCGGCTGAGGTCACAACGAAATCAACCGCTTCTTCAAAAAAAAGAACTCGTATGAAAATGAAGACGGCAGCAAGTTTCCTCATGACCATGTGGCCGGCGCAACATAAACACCTGTTTTGCGCCGCATCGTTCTGTCGGGAAACAGCGTGAACCACATCCATACTCCAAATGACAGAGTTAACACAATGGGAGGGGCAGAGCGCTCCATCACTGGCATGAAGGACAGATGGTGGGACGTGTCTCCGTCTCATGTCTCCTCTGAGCAATAACAATCACAGGCATGTCAGCGCTGAAGCCTCGCACAGGTGTTAAATGGCAAATTCAATCACTTTTTCCCACCTGTTTACAACCGTCCTTTTCTCATTTTCAAATGTGCGTTTCACTGTATCTGTCTATAATCAGTTTACCTTCTATTCTTTATTTTGTTTGTTTGCTTTCCAAATTTTAATCTCTGCTGCAAACACCATGATACTTGCATCGGATAGCCGTTTTCAGTTTGTCTATGCACACTGTATCGGTCCCTATCAAATAAACCATAAATAAACAAATACAGCCACTTTGATGACTTGCAACAGGTCATTCAATACCACAATCACCTACCAGCATTTTAAGAGCAAAACCCACATAAAAGGATATGCAATGAGGTAAAAGCATTAAAAAAAAATACTTAATGCCGGTTGCAGCCGAAAAAATGGAATAAATCAAAATCAGTTTTTAATGGCAAAAGAGGATTTTCATTGTAGTTTCATTTTAAGGCCGTATCCAGTTGTTCAAATGCAGGGAGCAGGAAGCACATTCCAGCACTCAACATGTCTGTCCTTTAGTTTTTGAAACAGAATAAACATCAGTGCATCAGTCTCTGCGGGCCGAGCGGCTCACCACACTAAAATAAAACTCGCAGTCTCTCTGTGGCAGCGCGATGTGTGCCATGCAGCGCGCACACGACCGCAACCTCTGCCCTGTGCCTTTAAATAAAAGGGGGGCACGGCTAAAATACCTCGCTCGAGCCCTATATACTGGGCCTCTCTCTCCCTCTCTGCTCCCCTCTTTCTAAATATACATCCATATATACCATTCCCTTTTTTTTTGCTTTCTTTCTACCTCCCTTCCTCTCTCCCTCCTTCTCTGTGTCTCTCTCTCTCTCTCGCCCTGACTTTCTCTCAGGTGTTCCAGCAGGTAAAAACCCCATTTCCTCGTTCCCCTCGGGGAGCGCTGACCTAACTGTCGATGCTCCCCGGAGCCCCGGCTAACTCCGCAGACCCATTTGTCAACGCTGACCCTGAAACACTCCCTCTTTCCATCCCCCCCCCTCCATCCATCTTCCCTCCCTCCCCATTCTTTCCTCCGCTGGTAGCCTACCACTGCTATTTTTACCTCCTCACTGCAGGCCCGACCCCCTCCAAAAAAAAAAAAAAGAAAAAAAGAAAAAAAAAAAACAGGGACTATAAAAACACCACAGGCTGGATGAGAGGGAGGGAGAGAGAGGGAGGGAGGGAGAAAGAGAGAGAGGGGTGAGGCGGGAGCTGGAGGGAAGTGGAACGCCGAACTAGTTTACTTAAGGAAGGTATACAGGAACAGGTGCTGGGAAGGTGTGTGTGTGTGTGTGAGTGTGTACCTCCAAAATGTCGAGTTTTCAAGGACTTCGAAAAAAAGGCTTTGATTTTCAAATGCTTGACTGAAGCACAAGTGATGGAAAATCATTAATTGCCATTCAAAATGTTACGGCTGGAAGTCTCAGCAGTAAAATGTACTTATAAATATAAACTGTAAATGTATTCATAGTGATGAATAGTTCTTATGGGTTTCAATTATTGATGCATTAACCTGTAAGAACCTGTGTACAGTTGACTAGTTTAACAATGCATCATATATTGATGTTTGGCTTGGAAAAGCTTATTCTGCAAAGTAAGCACAGCTCTCAGATACATGTAGAGCAGCAAAAATACAATATTTCCTCTTAAATGTAATGCAGAAAAACTACAAGTCTTATTAAATGGAAATATTAACTATATGTGTGTGTATTTTTGACATTTATCCAATGGGACAGAAAGGGGTTCATAAGCGCAAGAGGCCGGAGCATTTTAATAACCTTCAGGGGAACATGCAATCCTTCAGTTGAGGTAAAAACATTAAAATTCAAAATATAAAAAATGATATCAGAACACTTTCACATGACAACAGCGGTATGTTTTCGCATGCGTCTCTGTGTCTACTCCCCCAAGGTTCCTCTTTGGTGCCATTTCTCTTGGACCTGGCTGCCCTGATGGCTTAGCCACCACATAATCATAATGTGAGACTGTATTAATCCCTAAAGGGAAGTTCTCTTTCTGCTGGTCGCCGGTGGGGATTCAGTGTGTTGTTCAAAGGCTTTTCAGCGGGGTGCACGTTTACCGACACGGGAGCTTGAACTTTGGTCTCCTGCTTGAAGGGCGATAAACCATCTCACCATGACTCCCTGCTGCCCAGCAAATACGTGTATCAATTTATAATTTTTTGGGGGGGGGTGTGAATCTGGTTCATGAGCTTCCCCACCTTCATGTTATTCCCTTACGCCTCCCTCTCATCTTTAGATCACCTTGAACAGTAGAAATGCCATTTAGCAGCAATGAATGATAACATTTCCTTGTGACGAATGAGCTTGTAATTCAAAAACATGCAGATAAGACTAAAATTTATTCTACCTTTGTAATCTCAACATATATTTAACCCCTTGAACTCTTTCCCTTTACATTTCCCCTTATGTAGCTCCAAATTAGACTTTCTAATTCCTGTTTCTGTTGGTTGAAACGTCTCACAGAAGCTGCGTCACGCTCATATTGAGAGAAATATTCAAACCCTTGCCATTGATTTATGGAAGCAGCATTACCTCAAAGAGAAAAGAGAAGGATCTCCACTAGAGTTTACAATAATGAAATTCTGCAGTTTTGAACAAAGGAATGGCAGTATAGAAGACGCTGACTTTTATGAACCTTTGGCCAAGTAACCTTGAGTTGGATTTTAGGGTCACATGGTGTTGGTATTAGCAGAGGCTGCATACAGTAATTACAGTATGCAGGGCAGGGCGGCGGGGCTTAATAAGACACGCACTGACTTCTATTCTCTGCTAGAACCTTATCGCTAATAACCACAGACTATCAACTTAATTAAAGACGGCGTCTTTAAAAGAACTGCCCCACATACCGTGGCATCTACCTTTCTTTTTTCGCCGTCTTCCACTCTCTGCGCTTTCCTCTGCAATCGTCACATTGACTTTGACTCTCTCTTTTTTGCACTCTTCCCGTCTTTCATTCCCTTTGCCGCGTTCTCCGGGAGAAAGCTGTTGAGTCCCCCTTTTTCGCCGATCGCTCCCGTTCTCCTCGCTCTGTCTTTGAAGTGCGCGGCTCCGTTGCGCCGCCGCGGCCTCAAAAAAAACGACGCGCTCACTCCGTCATGTCAGTTACGTGATGTGACATGACGCTTTAAGGACTCCATATTAAGGACTCTGCGGATAAAAGAATTGGGAGGGCCGAGACAAGTTGCAAATGACCTGGAAACTAAAAATAGTGCTCTCTAAAAAGTAATTCACTGCGGCACTTAAACCTGCATGGGAGACAAGAATGGAAGAGGACGCTTCCATAGCCGTCCGAGTCCACGGTATACTGCAGAACAATGTCTTGCAGAGTGCTTACAAAGTAAGCAGCTGTCACTTTGGCTTAGCAAGCCGTGTCCTGTACAACGTTTTCACAACATGCCGAATACCTCGCCTGCCCTATACCTTAATGCACAAAACGCCAGAGTCAATCTCAACCTCTCAAGTTAGCAGTGACGGTGTAATCCGGCAAAAACAAAGAACATACGTGGATACAAGGACGAGCTGAGAGCGTTATGTTCTGTCACTTCCAGATGCACGAGGTTAAAAGTTTGCGTTGGGAATGTGAGGTGGCCCTCAGCGCGGTCAAATGTAAGAACTCCGGCTTGTTGTCAAGCCCTGACAAGACTTCTTAAGACGTGTCTCGTGTTAATGGCAGCGATGCGGCGCTCCTTTTCCAGAGCTGAAGTTTTGAGAGCAAAGTGCCGGCTAGCTTCAGCAGACAGACAGACGAGGAGAGAGACCGAAAGGGAGAGGCAGACAAAAAGCGGCGTGCCAATAAAACATGAATAATGCCATTTTCCTGAGAGCCCCCCCCCCTACGGTGCCTACAGCTTGTTCACCGCTTGTCACACGGGGACGTTCCTCCAACGTATCCCTCCTTCCACCCACCCGTCCATCCATGCATCCATCCTTGTCCTTGCGCCCGTCTCGCCTGCTACCGCGGGACAATTAAGGTTGACTTCACGGTCCGCGGGGCTTTCCTTCATAATGGAGAGACGAGCGAAACGAGGAAGAGGCTCGACGGAGGGATATTTAATTCATGTCACTCCCGCTGCCTGCATTCCTCCGTTCCCTGTCTTTTAGCACAGCTCACTGCCCCCGACATGTTGCAGCGCCGGGGCCACGCTACGCTACGGTAGTGCCAAGGGAGAGACTAGTCCATTCTAATGGAATTGTGCTGCTGCGCTAGGGGGGAAGCGCTACACGGGACGCAGGGAGCAGGGCGAGAAAAGCAAGCCAGCCCTGTCCTAATGTGATTGTGTTTGTTCGCCGCAGAGCCACTGCGGAGTAATGTGGTGGCGGCATTTGTGTACTTGTGCGCGAGCCAGAAAATAGAGGAGGCCGAGAAGCATAAGAAAGAAGGCAACACAGAGAGACGGGCAGTGCAATTAGAAAGGTAAAAAAAAAAAAAAAAAAAAAAAAAAAAAGGAGAAAGGGGGAGGGTTGCAACTGCCCCTCTTTTCCTAAAACCAAAAAGAAATCCAAGGCAAGAGACATTAGCACCATGAAATAGCTTTGTTAAGCGCTCTCTGTGTGTGTGTGTGTGTGTGTGTGTACACGTGGAGATAGGGACGATAGGGAGGGCGGGGTGCGGCTATTGCCAACTTCTTTCGATACGGCCTCGATACAAGGAGAAATCTCCCTCTCAAATCTTCAAACACTTGGCGAAGGAAGCCGAGAGAGAGAGAGAGAGAGAGCGAGCGAGAGAGAGAGAGAAAGGACAGATAGACTTTCAAGATTAGATGAAAATGCAGATGAGAGACGGACGCTGCAGGAGATGTGGGATGGGAAAAAAAAAAAAAAAAAAGTGTACTGCGGGAGGAATGTGGGAAGACCTGATTTGACATCACAATTCAGGCACCGAGCGGCGTCACCACGCTCAATAAAACCAAGGCGACACCTATAAACATCCCTACACTGCAAAAACTCTAAATCTTACCATGATTATTTGTCTTATTTCAAGTCAAAAATGTCTTATTTCTAGTCAAAATATCTCATTACACTTAAAATAAGACATGATCACCTCAGAAGTAACTTGTTTTTACACAATTGTCTCTCGTTTCAAGTGAAAATTTGCTTGTTTCATTGGCAAAATCTGTTTCTTGTTTCTAGCTAATTTTCACTTATTTCAAGTGAATTTTCACTTTTTCCGCTGGCAAATTTTGCCAATGAAACAAGCAAATTTTCACTTGTTTCAAGTCAAAATTGTCTAAAAACAAGTTACTTCTGAGGTGATCATGTCTTATTTTAAGTGTAATGAGATATTTTGACTAGAAATAAGACATTTTTGACTTGAAATAAGACAAATAATCTTGGTAAGATTTTGCGCTTTTGCAGTGTAGCCGCCACCTGCATCCTTTAGTGAGCACAGCGCCGATCGATCTTTATGATGCCGCTTTCAAACTGTTTTAAAAACCTGAATTGTCACGATGCCATACTTCTAATTTTGTGCACATTTATTTATTTTTTTCGCCTGATTGAGCCGACGTTGAACTCGGCCTCCTCCCGCACGTCGCTGCCTATCAAACGCTCGCCGGGAAGTTAACAAGGAGATGAGATGAACAGACGGCAGGAGGGAGAGAATCTCTCATTTCACAGCGGTTCCGCCGTAAATCTGCATTCCGGCTCGTCGCCGATCCGCTCCAAAACACGTCCAAAATCACTCCCTCTCTTCGAACTGCATCTATCAGTCACTCCCATCATCTTCTACCCCCACCTCCTCTCTCTTTCTTTCTCTCCGAGATGGAAGTTTAAGGAGCCGGCGCTTCATTTTTAGCAGCTCGTCTAATTAGATCAAAGTGAAAATGAGTGACCGCCGCCTGACCTCCCCACACGGTGGATTTTTATTTAAATCCCAAAGTAGCTCACGGGGGGGAAAAAGGCCCAGCGTGGTTTGAGACTGACTGCAGAAACACGGACTGCACCAGCAAACACAGAAAAAGAAAAAAAAAAAAAAAAAAAAGAAACCACTGCACCACACAGAGAGAGACTTCGAGAGGAGGAAAGGCAGCGCATAGATAAGATATGTCTGCATGTGTGTGTGTGTGTGTATGTGTTTATATGCAACGTCTGAAGCGCTCGGCCCAGTCTTATCACCAAACAAAACACTAACAGCACTCCCGCTCACGCCGCTTGATTGACAGCTGCAGGGAAGGAGTCAGGCAGGCAGCCATTTTGTATCTATTGAGTCTTACTCCCTGCCGTCCATGCCGGGTCTGCTGCACTTCAGTGGAGCTGAATATGCGGCATGTAATATTTATTCCCTCAATTAGGGATGTGGATTTTTAATGAGGTCAGAAAAAAAGAGAGAGAATGGCAAAAGAAAACGAGACAAAGAATTCAAGACAAGAGACAAGACAGGCATGAACACAGTTCCGCTTTTAGGTAGGACTTTGAAAATCCAGATTTTGAAAGTGAACCACATGCTTTGTCTTCAAATGCAAATAAAGCGCTCTGTGCGTACAAAGCCTGAGGAATATGCCCCCCCGCCGCCATCCCTGGGTTACATGAAACAGGCACAACTAGAAACAGGTCATACTTTGCCTCCGTCTCTGGAAACTTGGGCTTAATCCCCAATTTGTGTGCTTACTAGGAGTGATTTTTAAACATTTGTCACGACTAAAATCTTAAAGCTCATGTCTTTGTAGAGTGAGCGGAATTTGGGCAAAAATTTGAACTCCTCCAAGGCCCTCCCACCCTCACGCACGCCTCTGTGTGGCTCTGGAATTGGGAGCCACATCCCCTCCTTCCCATTCTGCAGCTACAGTAGGATGCACCAAACTGTACTGTCGTGATGGTGTGTGTGTGTGTGTGTGTGTGTGTGTGTGTGTGTGTGTGTCGGGGGGCAAGCGTGTGCACATATGTGTGCAGCCATGACGGACACTGAGGTAGCTTCACTTCCCTAAGGTGATCGGTTGTTTTAGTCACACTCACAAATGAGGTGACCACCCCAGGAGCAGCCTGAAGACCGGATTTTTTTTTTTTCTCTGGTGCATTTACTTTCCCTCGGATTTGTGGATATTATGACGTAAAGACGTTACCTGCAGAATCTTTAACCTAATCTAAAACAAAGCTGCCTAACATTGACCAAAGCTGATTTCATTGCCCAACCTAAACCTAACCTCAACTAAAGTTTTTTTTTTTTTTTTCCCACTTGCCCAAACTGAGGTAACCCCTGACAAGACAGCAAATGTGGCATGTCCACTTTGTACTGCTGTGATATCATATTTTTGCTGTGAAGGAAAAGTAACCTTATCATGTCCACCACCACTTTACTTAAGTGATTATAGCAAAACTGTTATGGAATAATACTTAAGCAACTTAAAATTCCCACTTTCTTAAAAGTATACAAGCATTTGCATAAAAATACACTGCAAAAATGCAAAATCTTACCAAGAATATGTCATATTTCAAGTCAAAATGTCTTATTTCTAGTCAAAATATCTCATTACACTTAAAATAAGACATGATCACCTCAGAAATAACTTGTTTTTAATTTTCACTCGTTTCAAGCTCATTTCCACATGTTCCACTGGCAAATTTTGCCAATGAAACAAGCACATTTTCACTTGTTTCAAGTGAATTTACACTTGAAACAAGTGAAAATTGCCTAAAAACAAGTTACTTCTGAGGTGATCATGTCTTATTTTAAGTGTAATGAGATATTTTGACCAGAAATAAGACATTTTTGACTTGAAATAAGACAAATAATCTTGGTAAGATTTTGAGTTTTTGTAGTGTAGTTACTATGAGAAGTTAAAGTAGTCAGTGTGAACAGTGGTTCCTGTCAGAGTGTTGATTTTCCTGATGCATTAACCTGGAAGAAGTATTTTAATGTTGTAGCTCTAGCTGCTCCCTATACTGTTAACCATGCATCATGTATTGATGTTTTGCATGTAAAATAATGCAGTGCAGTAACAAGCATCACAAAATGGAAGCAGTGCCTCCACAAATGGACTGGAGGTACAATACTGGAATAAATGTATTTCGTTACCTTCTACCTCTGTCCACAACATTAACCCACATTTCAGGCTGTGTTCTCATTTCATTCATTGTTACGGGGCCGTGTTGGCTTCACGTCACTGTAAACTCAGGTCGCTGATCCTTACACACCACAGGACCTGTTGATGCGGCTCCCATCTGCCTGCAGGTCGATCTGGGTGGTTCATATTGAATCTGGAAACTCCTCATTATATCAGGAAACATTTTCCCCACCACTGATCCCGCCCAGGCTTCCAATCCTCCCTGTTTGTCACAATATTGTGTGAATCCTGTGTCGTCTAACAAGCCACACGTAGCTGAGAAAAGCGCACAGGCCCACACACACACACACACACACACACACACACACACACATGCAGATACAGTAACACCAACACATACATGTCGTGTGTGTCTCCGTGGCCCACATCTGTCCCGTGTCTGCCTCCAGCTCAGGACGCAGGAGTGACAGCGGGCGGTGGAGGAAAGACTGAAGACCACCTCTCTTCCCCCTCCGCCATTACTGTGATTGACACGTCCTGCTGAAAGATGCTTTTAGTTAATAAGTAGCTGTCGCTCATAATGAAGCGGTTTGCAGCGTGGACAGAGAATTAAGATCCGGTGAGATTCTGCGGCCTTATAAAAAAAAAAAAACGCAGACAGTTCAATCAGACGATTTCACCGGGAAGGAAAAAGGCTCTGTGAAGGCCTCAGCAAAGTCTTCTTCCTCTTTTCCTCCTACTTTTACTTTCTTTCTTTTTTCTTTCTTCTTTCTTTTTTTTTTTTTTTTTTTTTTTTTTCAATTTGCAGCCGCACTGGTGCAGCGGCCATGTGACGCGGCGGCGGGGGGATGAAAGACTTTCACAGCTCGCAACTCCACGCATGTGTTATCTGTATATTAGTCAGGCTTAAGCCGAGATGACAAAATTCTCTCCTCCAAAGCTGTGATAGCTGTGTTATTCTCCACGCGCCTCTTCGGTTCCTCGGCCGCCGAGCTTATGTTATATTTATTGTCGGGTATTTCTGTCGGCTTACGGCGGCTGAAAAGAGTCGAGTCAAGCAGATCAGGAATTCAATTTGCTGGTGAGACACTTGGGTTAATCAACAAGAAATAATAAAAAAAATATATACACATATATATATATATACAGGAGACCCAGAGATGGATGGAGCCGAACACACACACGGCCGACAGACTAATACAGAACAGCACAAACACACTCGACAAGACAAACAAACAAGAGGATTAGCGCGATGTTAGCGAGGCTGTTGTTTGTTTATCCTTGTAATAACAGCGCAGAGTGACAATATGAACGCCAAAAAAATAAATAAATTTACAGAAAAAAAACATCACACACACACACACACACACGTCCAAGCTGAAATGCACCAACACACATCCATATCCATGCTGCCGGGGCCAAGCCAACACATTTGAGTAGACGCTGATAGGACGGCAGAATGCGAACAGAGCACCGAAATGAACAGCGAGACAACGCCGGTGGTCATCCGCAGCAGCCGCATGTGATTTCGGACCTAAAAATACGCAACGACCTATCAGTTCACAACATAGGCGGTTCTAGGGGGTGGCAGGGGCTAGAAAAATGCCTTGCCACCCTAGTTGCCACCCCAATTTCAGACAATTTATTTATTTATTTTTTAATTGTGGCTGTTCGGAAACTCGCTGTTACGAGACTCAAATGTCCGAGTGCAAGTAAATGCAGCAAAAGATGACACTCCCACTATTTAAGGGGCTGATAAATAAATAAATATTTCTAATGCCACCTTTTGGTTTTCTATTCAATGCTTTACTCATGTACCACAATAATAGAATGTTTTTGAGTTAAAATATCCTCATTTGGGGGTTTTCCAAGCAAATACTGATATATGTGATCGTTTTGTATTAAATCAGCATATATATTTCTGCCACCCCTTAAAGTCTCCATGCCACCCTCTTGCCACCCCGTGAATATCTGTCTAGATCCGCCCCTGGTTCACAACTGTTTTCAATTTGAACTTAATGTTGCGACGCTCCCGTGTTTGTTTGCATTGAGGTGGTTTCCGCAAAGCCGATTCCTGCACGTTGCCATCTGCGGTTTGGCCTCTGACGTAAAGATCTCTCACAACACAGGCGCTTCGGCCTCAGCAAATTAGTGTGATTTCTCCAGTGGAGGATGGGAAAAAAAAAAAAAAAGAAGACTAAGCAGGCAGAGGCGGGAGAAAATGCAGGAGGAGATAAGGAGATTAAAGGGTGAAGTGCGTCGAAATCCCTTTACGTTCCTGTTCTAGCCATCACCTCGTGTCGGCCCCTGTATCGCCGGCCTCCATCAATTAATTTAAGAGCGAGAGAGATGCTTTCGATGATATGGGGTGTAACTTTTATTTTTAACGCGACGCGGCGAGCTGTTTGTTGATTTTTACGACGGCGCGAGGCTTTTACGGCTCCTGACCCGGCTCGTCCACCTGGCTACAGCTGTCACTGTTAAAATGGGCGTTTTTATATATAGAGAGAGAGAATGAGTGTGTGTGTGTGTGTGTGTGTGTGTGTGTGTGTGTAGCCGAGAAGCTCTCGAACTGCACCGCGCAAATACAAACTGCACTTTTCAACAGACGCCATCGGGGAAAGCTGGAGAGGGGAGAGAAGAGGGAACGACGGAGAGCAAACGGCTCTATTTCCTGTCGAGCGGTGTGCTCGTTCAAATCGATTCCCTTTGGATGGCGAGCGGCCATTTCTCGTTCGCAGGAGAGCTGTTGAGATAACGCGGCCGCAACCGAACGGCACAAAGCAAGGGCTAAAATGCAAAGCGGCATCATGGGAATATCTGCCGAGATCCTGACAAGCTGCTAGGATGTCTGAAAACACAGCGGCCACATCGTTACTGCGGTCCACACATGCATACTGCATATAAAGTAATAGTGACGCCGGTAGGTAGGTGCACACACACACACACACACACACAGTCCCAGACACGGACACACACACACACACAACACTGTCATCTCGACACACACCCACGGATCCACATGGAGATAAAGCGGCAGTGTGATGTGAGACAGAGCAGCAGGCCTGCGGCTTTCCAGGCTGAAGCTCCGGCTGAAACGACATTGTGATTCGAGCACAACAAAAACAAACGTCTCCAGACGGTAATTGGACAAAAGTCATAAACGGGATCATAAAGCGTTATCTCTCTTCCCTTGTCCCTCTCTCTCTCTCTCTCTCTCTCTCTTGCTGTCCCTCTCGCTCTCTGATGGCTATTTGACTAACAGGCGGCAAGAAACATGAGAGAGTGCGTGAGTGTGTGTATGTGTGTGTGTATGTGTAATTAGAACGCCTGAGGGGAGACAACAACAGGGATAGACTGAATAATATCCCTTGATCACAATATGACCCCCATCAACACACACACACACACACACACACATATGGTCACAGAAAGTATAGCGCCAGAGTTCATCAATAGGTATGATCAGGGAACACTGCTCATTATCCTACAATCTATCGATAAACACTGTTGTTATAGATCAATAAATTACATAAATACACTGTGTTTACTGTGTGTGTATGTGTGTGTGTGTGTGTGTGTGTGTGTGAGCCAGACAGAGGGTTTCGTACAGACTGGTCAGTCCTGTTTATGGGACACAGCGTCCCCTCCATCCACACACAGCCCATCCAGTGAAATATGACATGCGTTTTTTATTGAAAGTTAGTTTTTCATTATATTTTTCCTCAAGCTTGTATTTTTTCCCCCCTCCGTGTCCCTTTGGGCACTTTGAATTTCTCTGCCCAAGTGATGGAACGAAACTTAAATTTACAATGACGTGAAAAAAATGGCTTTTTCCGACTTGTTAGCGAACTTCTCTTTGTCAGAACATTCCTCTATTTAACAATACAAACATTTAGTACATTTTCTGTCTTTTTTTGTGTGTGAGTTTGGAGGGCATTTAAAAAAAAAAAAAATCTAAATCTGATGACTTGGAAAACAGTGTATCTTTAAAGGCTAAGCCAAAGACAGGCTCGATTCTGTGTAAAGCCTGACCTCTGCTGGTGAAAAGTAGGTCGCCTGGTGTTTGGTGGCAGGTGATGTCATCCTCACCCAGGAAGTCCAACATCACCTGCCGCCAAAGACCTGGCACCCTACTTTTCACCAGCAGAGGTCAGACTTCACAGAGAGTTGGGTTCGGGGTTCAGTTATTATTTAATGGGGACTTGATGATGAACCAGAAGGTGCGAGCAAACATTTCAGCCAATAAAGCCACCACATTTTCAAATGATCACATCCTTCCCATCAAATGAAACTGCCTCTCTCGCCTTAACTGATCCACCATTGGCTTTCACTTTTGACTAATCCCTCCCAATATAATGTCTCAACAGGAAATGCACCACACTCAGGAAGCAGCTGGCTCTAAAACTGTTTCACTGTAACGCTCAGAGTGAAATACTGGTCAATCTTTTTGGCCCGTGACGCCTGAAAACCAAGCAATGCCTGCTCACGAGCCCCTGTCACAGGCTGCAGACTACTTTGTATTTCACAGGAAAACAGAAAAAGCAATAACCGGTAAAATGATCATGATCATTTTGTTTTTGTTGTTGTTTTTTCCCCTTTTTCCTATGTCTTAATCAACTTGGGACCCCCAAAAGTTATCTTGCGAGCCCCTGGGAGGGTTCCCGACCCCCAGCTTAAGAACCGCTGTCCTAAATGATCAGAGCTCCATGCAAAGAAAGCTGAAATTACAAACATTACATCCGTTGCTTCTGTCATCTCCTTAGTACAAATAATCTAATCCCTGTGATTTGTTTTACAGGTGTTGATGTGAAAGTCTTTACTGCTCACTGCCATTTGGGGGCGCTATACTGTGAAACCACCAAGCACAGCTTTAATGGATGGTGGCCCTGAAAAAATATTGCGAAAATCAAACATTTCAGTGACTTGTTACTGATGAACACTGTTACACAAAAATAATAATCTCCAGGTGTCGCTGTTTTGCATCCATGTAGCATGAGAGCAGAGAAGAAAGTCTGACAGACAGAAAGAAAAGGGATGATAATAAAGGAGATGAAATTTCCCTGCATCACTTATTCTTTTACTTATTTATTTATTTATGGGAGGAGGCGGGCTTGTTAGTTTATCTCTCACTTTTTGAATCAGTCAATCCATGTGAATGTAGTATCACTCTTCACTGTCACTCCAGGATCATTTAATGGATGAAAGCTGACGTGAAAGTAAGGAGATTCCTTAAATTCTTGTCATGATGTGTGTGTGTGTGTGTGTGTGTGTGTGTGTGTGTGTGTATTTATGTGTGTGTGCGCAATGATCAAAGTTAAATCACTGTGCAGAGACACACACACACCTATACATATTCAGTGTTTCTCTGCTGAGGTAAAAAAAAAAAAAAAAAAAAAACTTTTAAAAAAAGATTGAAAACAGAAAGAAGGGGGAATCAAGAACATTGTGATGTTTTCCAACCCTTTGAACACTTTTTGTTTTATTCAGAAGCGAAACGAGGTGTTTGCTTTTTCTTCAAGAGGCGAAGCGGAGAAGGACATCTCCCATTGTTGCTGTTAACATCTCTGGCGCATAAAGACCATGATTATATTCATGAGGTATCCACCTGCAGCCTGAAAAAAAAAAAAAAAATAGAGCTAAAAACGCTGCAGCATCCTGAGAGAAAACATCAGATAGACGGGACAGGACGTGTCAACAACCCACTCTGAGCAAAGGCAGACACAAGCAGAAGTGTTAAGAAATACCGCGCGGACAATATTCGTGACCGATCCACTTGCCATTACTGAGCCGCAAACGAGTCGATATCCATTTAGCATGAGAATTGCATGAAGCCAATCAGCGCGCCGAGCCAGACAGCTGCCCGCACAATTAGACCGGGGGGGAAGAAAGTGAGAGCGGTGAAAAGTTGACACAAAGAATATGACAAAAACAAAATCGCCGACAAAAGACCGGGAGCACAAAAAAAACAAAAAACAAAAAAAAAAACAGAGTGTGGAAAAACGGCGAGGTACAAGAAGTGTGATAACAACCAAAATATACACAGATCTATAATGTTGCTGTTTCAAAGAGTCATCAGGGTGGCAGGCTACCTTCGAGCTGAATTGCTTGGAATGCGGTGAGGGAAGACATTTCATTCCTTAATCAATAATGTATTCTTTCCAATAAAGGCAAGCGATGCATTATTCAACAAAGGCTGGGAGATGTATGGAGGGGGCTAACGCAGGGAAACGCTGCAACATTTATCTAATTAACAAGCAGGAATGAAAGACAGAAAGAAAGGAGAAAGAGGGGAGATGAGGCATAACTGGTCTTTTTTTTCTTTTTTTTTCTTTTCTTTTTTTCAAATAGGGACGCTCTCAGATAAGATTCTCCAGAGGTTGACGTGGAAACGGCTTTGACTGGAAGTCATCAGCACCAGCCGCCCAAAGAGATTTAGCCTCCAAGTGACGGGGAAGGGGCGCACACATGCACGCCCGTCCACACATGGAGACTCACATACACACGCACACACAAGTACAAAGGCGTAATCGCGAATAGACAAACACACTCGGGGTCTTACATGCCGGGAGGCCTAATCATCGGAGGCGAGCTCCTCTTCATATTTCACATGAGGATTAGTGGAAATCTGCATGGAACAAGGCAGAGGAAAGACTGCGCTTCTTAAAGTAGGCTTCACAGGCTAACTATATAAACCTTAACCTACAGAGGGTGAGCAGTATATAAAAGGAGAGGAACAGATAATATAAACCTCACCGGGAGAGGGTATAAGGCCGGGGAAATATTAGAAGACGTTTAATATCCTCACCAATTTTGAAAATGCACTGCATCGTACACACACAACGGCGGATTTAACGAGACTGGATTGTCTACCCGTCGTAATGCTCTCACTACAAGATTAGGCCAGGACGGGGTGTCACACACTTGACGATATAACCGAGATTATCCTGCTGACTCCTGATGCATCACTGATGCCAGGACGTGCACGCAGCAGTGCAACATGCATTAATGTGCATAAAAGCAAAGAGAAAAAAAAAATCACACTAACAGAATTGGGAAAGGCTCTTGCTGGAGAGAGGCCGTTAACAAGGCCTCAGGTGAATAATTTAAGGTATTAGTTAAACTGGTGTCTTAAATTCATTGTAACAGGGCATCAAGTATCAGGCGGCTCAATTTAATGCTTTTTGAGACACTGTTAACACAATTCAAGACTGTTTTTTTGGACAGACTGCCCCTTTATTTAAATAAGCAGGTAATTTACAAGTATGCAGTATATAATTGTTCCCTTGCAGAGAAAGTGCAAAATATGGTGTGTTATTTAATAAATGATTGCATGAAATGTTCCAACAGATTCCTGTTGGCTAGAGAGCACGCTGCTGGTGCCATAAATCTAACTATGATTTCTTTTTTTATACCATAGTCCAATAATTTTCGTGGAAGTCTCTCTATAGGTTAGTATGGCACGTGAGTATAAAGTCAGTTGGATTACTGAGAAGTAGGCTTTTTCCCCAAACGGTGAGAATCGCAGGCTTAATATAAAGACAGTTCTTAGGTTCAGCAGTAAGCCTAGAGTTCATCAGAAGAAAAAGAAATGTTGAATCTTATGTAGAAAAAAATGATTAAATTTGACAAAAATACATCAATGGATAAATAAATGTAATTATGTAAATGAGGCCTAAGGTATAATGCAATGAAGACCTTTTTACGTCACTGTGGGCAAGACAGTAGTCGTGATTTTTTTTTTTTTTTTTTTTTCTTTTCAAGGAAACCTTTGAAAATGCTCACACACTCCAGGATTTGTCCAGAACCGCTCATGCTGAGTGGCGAATTTCAAACATAGCATTGATCAAGATAGCTCAGATAAGTTGTATCTTAGGTCTTAACAGAGCCGAGGACCTGGATTTTCCCACTGGCATGTGTCTGACCAGTTCTAGTGTGGATCATCCTGGGATGATCCGTCCTGTCGCGGGTCCCCAGGTTTAAGAGCATACCTGGGGGTGGGTGAAGGACAACGTACACCTTCACCTGCAGATAGTGAGCGAGCTATTTGACTGTTATCCTGAGAAAGGTAGGGAAATTGAACAAGTGGAGATGGTGAGATGAGATTAAAGGAGAGAGGGAAAGCGTAAGGAGAGAAGAGGAGAGGAAACAGAAGCGGAGTGGCAGAGGGTCAAGCACTTTAAAGTGGATTATTTCCCCCTGTCTGTCCCAGCAGAGGAAAGACTCCCGCCGCCAAGGACTGGAATCACTGCTGTTTCAATGACACTTGCTGACAGCAGACACGATGTGTGTGTATCGCGTGCATGTTTTTGTGTGTGTGTGTGTGTGTGTGTGTGTGCACTACTGAAATAGGTGATCTGCGGCAGGTGCCACTCAGTACATTCTGTAATTCCTCTCCACTCAACTTCCCATCTGGTCAAGCGAGGGATTATCCCTCACCCCTTCATCGCTCCTCTTCTCCTCTCCGCCTCCTCTCCTCCAAAGCTCACCTCCTCCCTCCTCCTCTGCCCTCTAATACTCTCCCCTCCTCCTCTTGCTAAGCGCAGCATTTCAGCATCAGCAAATCTAAGACATTAGTATCATTACCATGAACAAACGAGACCATCGCCAAGAAAATTGGCAGCCTGGATCAGCCTCTACACTGCAATTTACTATGGCTGTACTAAAGAATTTAAAGCTTCGTAGCTTAATTCATTGAATTGGCATTCAGCTGTGAAATTCAGCATTGGGTTTTTAGGATTAGTTTCAGGTTTAAGATTATTGTTATTTAATGGAAGAAATTAAGTTGTTCAAAGAGCCTGCTGTCATTCAAACATGAACTATTTTGCCAATAAAGACGTTTTTACTTTTTGAATTTCACGAACGGGTGGTGCACTCCAGTCAGCGCATCATCCATCAATATCAATTAGAATCATAAATCCACAAATATGCTGGGTCTCAGTCCCGGACAAAATGTTTTTGTCCGTCACAACTGAAGATCAAGAAAAGGGACAATGGAACTGTCTGTCCATTTGTTCGTAATTTTTGATTTTGATTTTGATTCTGGGGTTTAGGACACACACAAGTGGGACGTAAACACCACAACACCACCTTTAGGTCAACAGGGCCTTAAGCTTCACACAATATCTAGTAGACTGCTGGGTCAAGTCCAATGAATCATTGGGAAATTATGAGTTTTTACACTGATGTCCAGTACATAATGACATAATAGCTAACATTAAAATAATTAGGAAGTAAAACATCTCAAAACGGTGATAAGCAACAATATGTTCTTATTGTGTGATTATGCATTTTATGGGATTTTTGGGATTCATCAGTGTTTTCTTGTTTGTTTTGTTCTCTTTTTCCCATTTTTTTTTTCGAGTGGTCGAGAGCACTCTTACGAAGACAAGAAAAAGCTAATCAGTGCTGAAGAACTTAGAAAATACATTAAATGAATATCAATGTATAATCATTCTAATTATTTTATGTGTCAGACTAATTATAGGGATGAGATTATTAAAATAAGTATATTTCAATGTAGACTTTTGACTATTGAAATAGTGGTATGTATAAATAAATTTTAGAGGGTTTATACAAAAGAACTGCATTTATTGGTTTGCAATTTAATGCTGAACCATGGTTTTTATTTATTTATTTATTTATTTTATGAAACGAGACAATATTCACACCATCACAGATTTTTCACCGTTGTTGGCTTTTTGACTTTCCCGTAATGTCAGTAGTGACTCTGAAAAATCGCCTTTTCCTTGGTTCATTTATCAGAACTTCATCTTAGTTCAGTTCACTTCAGACCTTTATCGTCCCAAGAAGGGAAATCTGACTTGGCTCAGCACAAACCGCACAGTCACAATTGACTCTGACCTCAGCTGCTGAAGTTTTTTTTTTTTTTTCCCTCCCACAGCTTTGTTTTGGGGGCAGCTCCACTTCTTGGGCATGCGCCAGAATATTTTGCACTTGGCACAACATCTGCCTTTATATAGTGTTTGGGGGGCGTCGCCTTGCTTGATAATAACAAATGCTCACACACACACACACACACACACACACACACACCTCCAGTTTGTGAAGCAGTGGGATTCATTATTCAGCACACCTGGGTGAGAGCAGATTTGGATGGTAGAGAACGTGTCTTCTCTTAACAGAAAAATAAGAGATTATGTAAGATGAATTAGAGAGAATGTTGCTGCATCCGGTTCATTGTGTGCCAGAATCTGATGGGCACCGTTTTTGCAAAAAGGGAGACAATACAAAACAGAAAGAGTGTGCTCCTGTCCCTCCAGCCCAATCATAAGCTTAAAGCTTTCAGAGTTTTTTTTCAAAATGTCAGATGATGAATTCACAAAACATATGCTGAAATATCAATCCCAGCATGTTATTCTCTTTGGTAAAGGGAAGAGAAAGTTAATCCACATGGAGCAGCAGCAACATGCTTTACGGGAAATGTGGTCTTATTTTTGTGAGCGTTAACGCTACTGGCGTGAGGTAGAGGCTGCCGAGCATGTCGACCATGATTTCATTTGTTTATAGCAATTATATCAAGGATATCACAGTTGAATGGACAATAGTGTGTTTTTGTGTAAAAAAATTCTGCATTGCACTTTTAAGGCTCTTCCTGTTCTGTCCTCTCTCCACCCCCATTCCAACCACTTCACTGCTTTCTGCCTCCTCTCCACTTTCTCCTTAAAAAAAACATCTCGATACTCACCTCTTCCACACATTCCTCCACCTCACCTCCCTAGACACTTCACTTCTCTCCTTTTCTTCTTACCCTTCTTCACCCCATCCCTCCTCCGCCATCTACTCTTCACTGCTGAACACCTGCCTGGTTCTCTTTCCTCTAGCTCTCCTCTCACTTCCCCAAGTTCTCAACAGAAGGATATTTTTCAAACTGCACCGAACGGGTGAGGCTTCCCTGCAGTCTCTCTTTATGCCTGTTAGCATTACAAAGTTATCATTACCATCTTCCAGCGTGTTGACAGCGCCGGCAGCCAAATATGTAAAACCTGAACTGTGTGTTTTGCATGTGCCTCTCTTGTTTCCTCTCCAGTTTAAATATTTTCGGAGGTAAGCACAGGTGCCAAACCAAATCAAATCCATCCATCCATCCTTCAGTTCATGCGTGCACCCCTTTTTTCTCTTTTGCAATCCGCTCTGCAACCCATCCTTCTTTACGCAACTTCATCCATTCAGCCACCTCAACCCACTTCCATCCGTGCACCACCTTTCCTCTCATCCCCCCGCTCAGCCACCAATCCATTCCTCCATACCTTATCGGCCATGATCATGGAGGACCCTCCGTGGATGCCCAGGATGGGTATGAGCGTCTGCGAGGAAATAAAATCCAAAATCTGGGCGATGGCCTCCTGGTCGGTGCCGTCCCCGAACACCACGCCGTGGATCTTGGTCCCGGACATCAGGTCGCACATGTGCGTGATGATGCTCTTGGGGTCGGTCTCATTGACCAGCAGGGTGACCACGTTGACGTCGATGGGGTCCTCCTTGCTCCACAGTGCCCGGATGTCCCGGTCTGAGATGTAACGCGTGCGTCCCAGAATAACCGCGATGTTCAGGACGGGCACTTTCTCTGAGCCACCGCCGGTTCGCTGCTTCTGAGCCGCCACGGGGCCGGCGATTAGGATCACCGTCGCCAGGAGAACCAGTGGGAGTAGCACACCACCACCACTACTACTGTAACCGCCGCTCCTTCTACTCCTCCTCCTACTCCTGCTGCTGCTGAGGGACATACTGTCGAACCACTTCATCCCCTGCATGGAAAGATGGAGGGATGGAAAAGAAGGGGAAATGGAGTGACGGTGAAGAGGGACGAACAAAGAGACAGAGGAAGAGAGAGAGACGGCAACCGGAGAGAGAGAAGAAGAAATGGCGACAGGGGTGTGAGGACGGGAACGATGAAGACGGCGAGAAAAAGATAGGGAAGATAAATTGTTAGCGCACAGTTCTTCAAGCCCACACACAGATTGCATCTTTCCTTTTTATTCCACTTCTTTTCAATAACGTTATTAAACACATAAACCTTGCAAGGTGAGAAACGGCCTTGAGAGGAAGTTGCGGAGGGGTGATAGAAAGAGAAGATGACTAAGAAAGATATAGTTTATGGTCACGACTGCCAGGATAGATGATTCAGGAGCAAGCTGTGCTGTTCTTAAGAGGTAGGCACCGTTTAAAAAGTTTACAAGTGTAATATCTCACCACTCAGTCGCCACCATACATTTGATGCGCAGCGTACAAGGGCAACACTATGAGTAATAGTTGTGGACAACGGTGTTATATCACATCAAAATGTGTTATATCAGATTTGCTCTCATTTTAATGAGGACCAATTTGTTTGTTTTGTTTTGTTCATTTCTTTTCTGCTATGAGTTCGTTTTTCATACTGCAACATAACTCACAGCGCCAGTTTGTTCAGCTTTCAAAGCTTCAAAACACACATGAAACCCATGTTTAGCTGTCACATTCTGTACACCGTCATAAAAAAAACAAAAAAAAAAAGCTCAGACAATCAATAAAAAAGCCTCAATAATATCCCCTCTATATTTTAGTAACAACAAAGCTTGCACAGGGGTGACTGCTTCAACAGGGGGTGCCGTTAACATACTGTGATTATGGACTGAGGCTTTAAATCAAATGCTTAATTGAAGGGAAAGCAAAATAGAGTGCAAAAAGGGCCATAAATTGGAACTGTGTTATCAAGTCGGGGGATAAAAAACAATATAACAGCATGAAAAAAAATAGTCCTTTATGCTGCCCGACGAAGGCAAACAGCAGTCCTTTTTGTGGGTTGAGAAGGTCAAAGGTCATGACTGGGATCTGGATTTAATATCAGCTGAAAGTATCCCCATGAATGTGATAAAATGGCATATTTTTGACTGGGCAGGAGACAAATTTTGATCATTTTTCTCTCTCACTTCCCATGCAGGTGCTGCTACAACAGTTAAAAGTACTTTATCTTTGTAGTGCAATACAGTCATCAAAATACTGTGCATATGTGAGTATTTATATGTCAAAAATCGACATTAAGAAGTCCAGTGAATTGGGTCAGGAGAAGGCCAGCGGGCCGTCAGTTTCCACAGTCCAAATGTAATTATAACTACTATTTCACTGCATGATATTGAAAATCTGACAAGACTAGTTTGTGCAGAGTGACTCTAGGAAAAGTCGCAAGAGGGCCACTGTGAAAGCTGAGGCATTTCAATTTGAAAAATCACAAACAGCAGTCACTCGATGGCAGCTTAGCCTTGCAAGTGCTAATGACGTCTATAAATCCCGGCCAGGGTTTTTCTTTCTCTACGGCTCCTCCCGGCCAGAGAACCTTGGAAGCTGCGTGGAACTCTTGCTGCACTCCAACCGCAGCTCTTCACCAGAATGCATTTATTTCAACCGAGAGTTAACTTGCGCAGATGATTTTAAAAGTAATTCTTGCGATTGCGGTTTCATTCGGATGTGCAGTAAATGCAGACATGACACTTTGCATAAGTCGCTGTGGTGATTAGGCTGTCAGACGCACACACACACACACACACACACACACACAGATAATTTTGTATCCCAGAGGTATGTAAGAGGTAAATTACATAAAGGCTGAAGAGAGCAGACTAATCTAAGACCAGTGGGTGCTATAAATAGCTCGGTACGCCACAGAGAGTCTTCTCTTGGGGTTTAAGAAGCACTGCAGGCCTTGGACAGGCGAGCGGGGGGGCAGTCCTCTCCGGAGAGGTGTCTCTCAGTGTGTGAGTGTGCACGTGCGAATGTGTGCACATGAGTTTGTGATGTACGAGTGCGACAGAGTGAGAGAGTCTGGGAGTGATAGCCGGTGTGTGTGTGTGTGTGTGTGTCTGTGCGTGTGTGTTCTGTGTATTGTGCGGCAGGGGTTGAGAGCCGTGGCGGAGGAAAGCTGAGGAAGATCAGAGGTGACAGCGGTTACCGCGCCAACCGGAGCAGAAGAGCACGGTGACATCATCATCATCATCAGCAGCAGCAGCAGCACACATTCAAAAACACACAAACACACACACACACACAATTCACCATACTCACCACCCTGTTTCCTAGATCTCATTCACTTGTTTGCTTGGACGGCCAGTGCTCAGAGACCATGAAACATTATGTGTGTGTGTGTGTGTGCAGGTGTGCACAAATACATGTGTTTTAGTCTGTGAATCTGTGCATATGTGCCCATGTGTGCATGCATGTGCATACGTATGCATGGTGTGTCTTTGAAAGTGAAATGTGTGTAAGCTTATATACTATGGCATGTGTGTGTGAATCATGTGCGCATATGTGTGTGTGTGTGTGTGTCCATGTTTGCTGTAGCATGCAGTCAAGCAGGCTTGTGTCCAGAGGCCTGCAGGTGCATCATGTGCGTCTACATACTGTAGGTTCATCACCATGTGTAAGACACATAAGCAGGTGTACTGAACAGTAGAGCGTGAGCAGAGGCAGAAGTGCATGAAACATATGGTGCCATAATGTGCCCACGTGCTCCGCTGACGCTCCACACATCCACTTGACACGGCCGGGTGTATTTTTACGTATGTGCAGAGTCTGTTTCGGCATGATTGATTCGCAGCGCCGCTCGTTCATCACGCCATCGATGAGAGCGGCTGCGAAATTAAGCGCCGAGACGATCATAAGAAACTTGTCTTGTCTGATTTATAAAACCGTCCGACTCATCGACGGAAGCGCCGGAACAGCGCCGTGAAAGGTGCTTACTGAAGCACACGGCGAGAGGTCCACGTTTTGCCAGCCAACGGAAAAACCCCGTCTGCTCGTTAAGCATCCAGTCAACGAGATCGGATCATGCAGACTTAACTGTTTTACCAACTTCTATTTGCAGATGGTGGAGCCAAGCGATGCCTCATATTCAAATCTGGTGCTCCTTATGTATCGCATCCCATCCTCAGGCCTGATTAAGTTTTTCAAACTTTTTCATGTCCTGGACCCCAAACTAGACTTTAATTACTCCACAGACCCCCACTTGAAGTGACTTTACCCTCGGAATATGACAAATATGAGTGGTGAGATTAACACAAAATGTTAAAATATATTGTATCATAGTGACTTCTGGTGAACTCCACTGGGTTTGAGTTACTTTTAGATTACTTTTTCCATATTTAAAGGTGAAGATAGGAAAAAAAAAAGTGAAAAAGTAAATGTTCAGCCAGTGCATTTCAGGAGACATTTCTGCTGTGCTGCATTTTATAAACACATAGAGCGCTTGCCTTTATTTAAATGAGCTTCTGAGTTCTCAGTAATCCTATAATATTTCACAAGTATATGTAATCAGAATACATTTTTTTAGGTAATGCAACTGAGTACCTTTTTTTTTTTTTTTTTTTTTAACCATATGTAATGTCATTATGGCTTTTCCATTACTGCCCAGCCCTGTTTATCCCCAAAACCCTCGCCTGGGAGAAAGCCGCGGCTGCATTGTCTATTTTGTAAGTATAAAAATGCTTTTAGATGCATTTCTGTAGGCTAAGATTTGTCATACCTTGTGATTCTGTAATGAAATTGAGACTCAAGTGAAAGGCTGCATTGTGAGATGAATAATGCATGTGGGCTCGCTGTGTCACCCCGTGTTTTTAAGACACGCAGAGAACTGCTTGTCCCCCTGCCCAACTGAGCATGAACACTGTTAGAGCAGACCTGAGGATGAATCACCCAAATCACAGTCCATTCACTCCGCAGAGAACGGTGACCCTTAATGGAGTCCTAGTGTCTCTGTCAGGAAGTCTCCTTCCCCGGCCCAAAAGCTGCGCAATTCTAATGAGGCTTTTAGCCCGGGCAATTTGTGAAAACACACTTGCTCACCAACAGCACAATAGAAGTACTGATCAGTAATACCCTACTTCAGATTTATACAGTTCCACTGATTCTTACAAAGCTGCTGGTGGCTACTAAGGTGCTTCAGTGCCTTGCTCTAAGGAACATCAACGGTAGTTGTTCAGGGAAAGGTAAATGTTACTGATTTGCTTTCCCAATCAACGCTTCCTAGCTGATGTGGGGTTTCAGTCAGCAACATATCGTGTGTGGACAGTGGAAAAATGAGACACTCTGAATGGACAAGTGCAAGTAAGCTAAGCCTGTGTCATGTGTCCTTAGGAGCTGCTGTAACTCATCTTAGGCTCAGAGGCAGGCTGAAGGATTGCATCATATCTACCTGTTGTGTCTTGTGTCAGAACTGACAGGGATGCACGGTGCCATGTGGAGTTACTGTAAGCTAACTATCGTTTCTATAACCATGTGTCCATGTGAAATTACATAAGCTAACCATTGTATCTGATACCTCTCAGAGTCACGATTCTCCAAAACCACGATTTCATTTTGATTTTGATTTTGAGGTCGCGGTGCATGATTTTTCCTGCACTGACGGCTATGCCATTGTTCGACTAGTCTTAACTTGTAAAGACCAACCCATCATTGATTTCATGCCCTGACAAATGTCACTTTCAAATTCCTCTGTAAAAAGATTTCATTTCTGGCGATGTCACATGTCCTGGCTAGGTTCCCCTTTGAAAACTTCTGACTGCCTCATCGTAACATCATTGGTGCCGACGTGTATAACAATGTCGTCATACCTGGTGTGTTTGGATTGTGCCTAGCCAGGACAGACAGGTCGCTGGCGTTGCTAACCTGATCCTTTGGGTAACTGAGCCCCCTATGAGTTGCATTTGGGTCTTTGGCAATCGGGAGAGGCAGAGGGACCAGGTCGGCCAACAGCTCTAGCAAGTGCAGCAAAGCGATTCACAGCGAGGAGTGGCTGCAAATTGGGCTGTGCAAATGACGGCTGGTGGCGGTGACACCTCTTGCCTCTCGAGACCGGGAGAAACTCTGCCAGTGGAACTACACTACACTGTTGCTGAGTTAGCAAGGAGGCTATGCTGGTGTTAGTTAAGGAGGCAATGGACAAGGAAGCAGAAAACAAAAATGCTGGGAGAATCACGAACTTGCTTGTGAAATAAAAGGCCGAAATCGAACGTTTATTTTAATTGATTTTCAGTTTAGAATTGAAATCGTGACACCCCTACTTATAGCCATCTGTTCATGTAAGATTAAACTAACATTTGTATCTTTAAGTGAAAAAACCTGACCTGTATCTTAAAACTGCTGGTCCATGTGAGATAAGCTGACCTCTATGTGAAATATATCAGTTAACATTAATTATACGTGGTAACATGTTACCATGCACACTAACATGCCTGTTAAAACATATGAATGGACATCAAGCTCAGGATTTTTGAGCTTTTCAACCCATCATTAGCAATCCAGTTGAAGCCCACTTGTCTTTAATCTCCTGATCTCCACAGGAGCATCAGAGATCAGTCACAGAGCAGCTGGTAGCCTTTTAATATCTTGCTCAAGGACACTTCAACAGGTCGGATGCTTCCTATCAAAGAGGGATATAGCCCGGGACTTTGAGTTGGAGGACAATCTCCCCAAATCACTGTGCCATCCTGCTGCCTGCTTCCCAAATGATCACCATATGTTCCATTTTCACTATTAATATCCCAACATGGGACCGAAATCCCACTGGTGCAGCCGGAGACAGTGATGATGTCAAGCTCACGGCAAGTCTCTTGAGGGTTTTTGGCACGAGGGAGTGTACCATCAAAACCTCTTAAATAAGTTCTTTCATCAGTGCTAGTGGGAGATTTCTGGAGATTAGAAGACAATCCCCGGGCTTGCTGGTCAATCTGGATAGGAGACGTGAATGAGTAATACTCCCCAAAAAAAAAAAAAAAAAACTACAGCGCCGTACATACTAACTATTTTAGGAGGGTTTTCTTTATGTTGGGCACCTCTTTTTCTTGAATGCTGTGTTTGTCTATGGATATTATCATTTATCCAGGTCATCGTTCTCTTTGGGCAAATTGAATCGTAGGCAACTGGACTTGTATTTGTCTTGGGAAGACGCTTCGCCTCTTATCCAAGGGGCTTCATCAGTTCATGCGCATCGGTCTTTCTAGTCCGCACTAGTCTGACAAAGACAGTGGGGTAAGGTCCAGGTAGTATACCTGGACCTTACCAGGTTCAGTTCATATGCGCATGAACTGATGAAGCCCCTTGGATAAGAGGCGAAACGTCTTCCCAAGACAAATACAAGTCCAGTTGCCTACGATTCAATTTGCCCAAAGAGAATGCTGTGTTTGAAAAGAAGATGAGAGAACAAGACCAACTCAGCATGCTCGCTCTCGAGATACACACAGCCACACCTCATAGGTGTAGCTAGGCACAGTAATTGTGAGTGAGAAACCAGATTTCAAACAAAAAGGTCAAACTGCCTCACATGTGAAACTTTTTCCAGTAACACGGGTTGAGCTCACCACTGACAAGATTACCTTTAATTTCTGGTGAGTGGCGTGCAAAACCTGTAAAACCACAAGAGATTTTTTTCTCCGTTTCCATGTCTCAGCTCTGCAGCAGAGATGTAAGAGAGAGGAGGGGGGAGAGACATGAAGATGGAAAGAGTAATGGAGAGAGTGAAAGTCAGAAAAGAGAGAGAGAGAGAGAGAGAGAGCTTCCCCAGCCAAATCGGATTGGGGCGGTTTGTCGTCACACAAAGGCTACCGTTTCTTGGCATCACAACAGTAAATGATGTTTGGCAGGCGCATCCATACTACTGGCCACCGTTCACACACACACACACACACACACACACACACACAGACAGACTCACATTTCCTCCCTCACATGGGGCCGCAAAAAATACATACATAATATATACCCGTTTTTGTTCATATTGAATCAGTTCAATAAAAAAAAAAGTCATTCAGTGTTCAGTGAATAGGAGACAGTGCATGGAGAAAACGGATATCACTCCTATTCACAAAAGTACACACTCTTCAGTTCTTTTTATCTCCTACTTACACATGCCATGCATAATGTACATATGTTGTGATTCAGAAAATCAGAAATACACATGCACACACACCACTCCTGCAGTGCTGGAGTCTCTCTTGTCATGGCTATACCATTACCGCAATCCCCACTCGGCTCCACCGCCAAAAAGCACACGCTTGTGGTCCACACAACTAGGTTTCCCATGTATCAATAATTCAGTCGCATTATCTTTACATGATCATTAATATGACCACGTTTACCGCTGCGGCCAAATTCTTTCAGCACATTGTCCTAAATGGCATGGAAACTGAATTAACTGGATGTACACACTCTGTGGATATGATTTATTTACAGAGCCGGGGACGGGACGGTTGATATAGAGGATGATAAGTGTGTGTTTTACTATGCCGCAACCCGAGGGATATGTGTACATGTGTGTGACCGTGAGCGTGTGTGTGTGTGTGTGTTGAATGTTGAATGGGTTGTCTTGCCTTGGCTGTGCTCGCCATCACTTTTTCCATTCATTCCACTCATTTACCCATTCCTCCTCGCTTCTTTCCCTCCTACTCCTCCTTTCCTTCTATCCACCTAAGACCACTCTGTCCACATAGAGTAGAAGCTGGATGTGGATGGCATTCGTCTCTTTGACGTCTGTGCACAGTCACTTGCTTTCTTTCAGAAACATGATATATTCAAAATTAAATTACATGAAAATTACCGTCAAATTACACCCCCCCCCCCCAAAAAAAAAAAATTACTAAAAAAAAAACACCAGAAAAAGTGAAGAAAAACAAAAAATAGCAAAAAAAAAAATAAATAAAAACTGTGTAAGTATTATCTGTTTAAAATTTCATTATTAGAATTTTTTTAAAAAATAAAATAAATAAAAATAAAAAATAAAAAAATTACAGGACCAGGGCTCATCCTGTAATTTGTTACATCTAATAAAAGAAAGTACAGAAAAATACAAAAAAAAAAAAAAAATAAATAATAATAATAATAATAATAAAATTAGAATAAATAAATATGTAAATAAATACATTTCATTTGGAGGGCTCCTAGGTATCAAACAGTTATTTGACTCTTTCTCTCCTCTTTTTTTGTCTGCTTTCATCCTCCTTCCTCTCCCTCCTCACGTCCACACTCCTCTCCTCTGTATCACATCATAATCCCTCTCCAGGGCCTTGAAGCACCCTGTGTATCTTCTGTCTCTAAAACAAACCTCTTTACCTACTATCCCTCTCTCTCTCCCTCCATCCCTCTTCACATCGTCTTCTCCCTCCCTGTCAATCTCTCCTTCCCTTTTTCATTTTTTTTTTTTCAAAATCTGCAGACATAAAACGTTCAACAAATGCAGAAGCACGCGTCAACGTTTCCAGCGCAAACTGAGTTTTTGCATCATCCAGGAGCAAATCGAATCATCTATTTTGTATTTTTGGAGGCTTGCTGCAAGTGGTGGCCGCGTCAGCTTTTACACTTCAGGCTGTTTTTGCTGTCCAGGCACCACAAAATGGAAAGAGGCGATAACACTGTAATGCTAACGGAGATGGAGAGAGGCTGGTGGCAGCACGGGCCAATTAGCAAATACCCCGGTGAGCTGTATAGCTTTAGGTCGCCGAAGAGCAGCTTCTCGGCAATAATCATAACTTTTTGGTGTGATATAGGACATTTTCAGTGACCTTTCGCCGCTTTGAGCCCAGTTTTTTCCACAGAGAAAGTTAACAAATATCATCTAAATAGCATTAAAAAAGGTTTCCCCAATAGTTGTGTCCAAACAATACTGAAGACCTGTTTGATTTTGGGCTTTTTTTTTGCATTTCCTCATCATTTGTCTTTCTGTCACAGCAGACCAAACTTTCCTGTCATCTCAAAACTTCCCTCATCTTCATATTCACCTCCCTGACGCCATCCCTTTCTCCAAGCCCAGGTCTGCACTCCAGCACAGTGTGTTGGCCCGCTGACTTTTTAACAAACGCATCCCACAGGGTCATGGTTTAACAGGATTCTGTCCAGAAACTGTTTTTCGTCTACTGGATCCCCTCAGGGCCGCGTTCTGTCTCCTCTTTTATTCGTCCTTTACACTAATGAATGTCAGAGCAATCAAGCATCTCGTTATATCCTTAAATACGCAGATGCCTCTGTTATTGTTAGTCCTCTGCGTGGTTCTGAACATAATCACGGCCCGCTATTGGATGAATTCGATAACCGGGGTGACCAGTCCTGCTGGCCTGCCCCGCCGCCTCTTGTGTGATTGACAGGGAGCCAGTGACAGCAGTGCAGCGGTATAAATATCTGGCCACTGTCCTGGATGGCCATCTGAAATTCGATGGCATCTGGGAAAAGGTGAAGCGGCATCTGTTCTTTTTCAGGAAGCGGTGGCGTTTTAATGTAGAAAAGACACTGATGAACATGTTGGATTCGGCTTTTATTGAATCTGTACTTTCTGTTAATGACATCTCAGTCCTAGAAAACATAAACCAACTGGAAAAAAACAGTCAGGCTGTGTTGTAGGATTGTTGTAGCCTCAATAAACTGCAACAGCTGTATGAAGAGAGGCTTAACTCAAAGGCTCCATTATGTCGGACTCTCTTCACCCTCAGGATGAAGGCTTAGTGTTCCTAAATGCAGCACCAAGAGGTATAGACTATCCTTTGTCCCGTCTCCTGTTGTTGCTCTTAATAGCTAATATGCATTGATGTCAGGTCATTTTTATGATGTGATGTTTGGGCCCTGTGTTGTGTGTATTGTATATTGTATATTGTTATTGTTATGTGTCTGTTGAATTTTACAACTGGCTGTAACCCAAATTGCCCCATGGGGACATTAAAGTTGTACCTTACCTTATGTGTCCCTGCATATTTCTTTTTCTAGCTATGCATCCCTTCATTAAAGTGTTTCTCTTTCGCTCTGCAGAGGCCTCTATTCCTCCCCCTCCATCCTCCGTCTCTGCCTCATTCCTTTGCTTTCCTCCATCGTTGTCCCCTGTTTTGCACCTCTCTCCGTCTCCTTTGATCCAGCTCAAACAGCATGTGCCATGTGGTGAAAGACCCAACGTGCCTTTCCATACCAAGAGGGTCTTCATTAAAAATCTTTCTTCCTTCATCCCTCCACACCCCATCCGTTTCTCTCCTCCCTTTTTCTCTGCCATTTCTCCATCTGTCTCTCACTGTCTCTCTCTCCCTGCCTGCACTTGTCTTTCTCTCAAACTCGTACTCGGTCACACCTGCCTGCTTGTACAAAGATTAATTCAACAATATAACACTCTCTCATCTGTCTTTTTCTTCATCCATTTCACTCTCCATCCCAATTTCCCCTCAATCCCGGTGTATTTGAAGAGTTTAATTCCGAAATGAGATCCACTGTTCAAAAACAGAAAATGGACACCCACACTGACAAAATAATTGGTGGCATGAATGCAAATGTGCTACTGCTGCATTGTCTTAAAGCCTTTGCATACAAAGTAGCTTCTTTTAGAAGCATGTGCCATTTAGAAGCAATTGTGTTTTATTGACATACTGTGACTTTTCCCCCAAATTAAATGTGTCATTTCAGAATAATAAGAAACATAAGTAAAAGTAGATGTCTGCTTTGCTTCTCTTTGCTGTCAATTGATAACGTATTCATGACACAACTTGTATCAGGTTCATGAAAGCTTTCACATTTGCTGTTCTAAACAGAGAAGCAGAAAAATCTTCTGGCACACAGGAAGTGGTGCATTTTAAATTTCCTGTAGCATCAAAAGCAGTTTGTTTGTGATACACAGAAGAAGAAGAACGGGTTAGTTGGCATGAGCACTGATCACCAGACAAAGAAAAGAGCGCCACCTACAGAAAGTCAAACTGCATCAGCAGAAAATCCAAGGAGAGAGACGACACAAAGCAGGACCCACTCTCCTTCTTCTGTTCCCCAATTCCTCTCTCTCTCTCTCTCTCTCTCTCTCTCCCTCCCTCTCTCCCAGGCCCCAGCCATCTGCTCTGTGTGCCCTGACGTGTGCATGAGCGCCCATGAGAAGCCCAGTGGAAGTAATCGTCTGTTACCATTCAAGCTTCAACATGTTGTCTGCCCACTGCACACACCTCTTTAGCTCCTGTGCATGCGCACATGTGTGTGTGCGTGTGTGTGCGTGCGCATGTGCGTGTGTATGTGCACCTAAGCGACTAACAGAGAGACAGAGAAGTGAGAACACATTGAGAGAACTAGTACTCTCTTATATAATAAATATGAACAGTGTTGCTCCCTCTCTCTATTTCTTCTCTATCTCTCTCTCTCTCTCTCTTTGTGCACCTGAGGCCCAATACACACCTGTGCATCCCGGCCATACAAGAGTGCTCCAATTACTGTTACAACTTCTCCTCTCTCTCTCTCTCTCTCTCTCTCTCTCTCTCTCTCTCTCTTATGCTTCTTTAATTTTATCCATTATCTCTCCCTCTCTCCTTTTTCCATTCTTCTCTCACTGCTAATTGCACCAGTCATTTCCTGCCATTAGTATGCACTAGACCCACATCGGGATATCTTCACTTTCTCTCACTCTCTTTCTTTCTCTCTCTCTCTCTCTCTCTCTCTCTCTCTCTCTCACACACACACATACACGCACATACTTTTGAACACTCTCTTTCACCTACTCGCATGCACTCACTCTCTCTTCCTATCTCTATGTTCCCCTTCTCCGTATGCAATTGGCATTAATGTGCAGAGCAATACTCTAAATCAAACATGCTTCTCTGCCATTTGCGCGCACAAACACACTCACACACATACACACACACACACACACACACAGCATCATCAGCGCTTAATACTAAGGCAGTAAGCCTACACAGAACAAGAGGGCAGTTATTGGGTTAATACATTATTTCCCTTTGCTGTCATACAAATATGGATTGCCCTTCCATGGGCCAAGGCTGACGCCTTCACACACACACACACACACACACTGAGAGAGAGAAAGAGAGAGAGAGAGAGAGAGAGAGAGAGAGAGAGAGAGACGTCAATGCCTCTGTGTGATAGAACTGCGCTTCAACAACGTGACTGAATCCGGAGAACGGGAGAGAGAGAGAGAGAGAGAGAGAGAGAGAGAGAGAGAGAGAGAGGAGATGTAAATTCATTTGGATCTTCCTATTAGGTTCAATGAAACCACCACAATACAAGTGCGACCCCTACTGGTCCACTTTAGACCTGCACCCTCCTCTCTTGGCCAAGACGCTCAGTTTGAAGGGAGATTTTTAGGGCAGAGCCCGTATTCACTTCCCTTGAAGTTCAGCTCGGCTCTCACGGGGGAGAAAAGGGGAGAAAAGCGCAGGGCTGATCCTGTCATTTTGTTACATCTTTCAGAAATGACTGCTGCCTGCCCCTTGATTTCAAATCTCTGTATCACTGACTGTAATCTCCTCCTGTGGGACGGAGAGGAGCTGGAAGTTGTGCCAACCAGCAGCGCGACCAAACCCCGCAGTGCATGCTCCAAAACGCGAACAAAATCATCAGAAAACACACCTAGACCTGACACGCTTGTCTGACCCTTGCTCGATTTCAATCTCATCTTTACATCATCTGCGTAAACCCTCTCATAAAGCCTTTGTTGGTTATTTGATGATCGGCGATGTTGGGTATTAAGTGGTGCCCGGTTACCAAGGGAGAACATTCCGTTATATTTTACACATCTTGTATGCTTTTGGTGCAAGGTGGATTCATAAGCAAAGGGACAGATATTTTTAGTTTGTTTTGGTCGGCTGATTGTCCGATCAAATACAGAGGCGCGTTTGAAGCAGGCTGCGCTCGGCTCACTGCGCCAGCGTGCTGATGTGGAAATTTAGAGGCAAAATGTAACACTTGCAGCCAGAGGTGGAAGAAGAGACAGTAGAAATGTATTTGGGGGGTTTGTATCCGATACTATCGGCGTCCTGGTGACTCCATTGTTTGTGTTTTAGGGGCAGCCTTGCTCTCTGTGATGTCGGTGCCGCACTTTGGATAAGGGATGGCTATGCGTAAAAACCCGCACGGCGCCCGCTGATCAAATGAGAGAGAGAGAGAGAGAGAGAGGGGGGAACAGAGAGAGGGAGAGAGGGACCCTGTGTGCGGTCACCACAACCCAATTTAGACAGATGACAGACACGGCAAAGTACTTACAGCATCTCCCTTCCACAGAGCTCCAAAGCAGCGGTGTGAGATGACATTGCAACAGTCCCCCTTCTCCTCTGAGAAACCATGCAGCCTCTAATGGTGCTCACACACAGTAACACACAGCAGAAACAGAAGAAAAAAAAAATCTCTGGAGAGAGAAAAAGATATTCCCACGGTGTCCGAAAAAAAAGGATGAATGAAATCCTCCCCTTCTCTTTAATAAAACCACTTCACAACGGCGCGGCTGCGAATAAATCACAGTTGTTGTAATCCAATCTTCACTGTGTGCGCGCCTACCGCTGATTCTCCGCTGCAATCTCCGCTTGCCCCGCGCATTGTAAAGGGCTCAACCGGCCTCGCTGTGATTATAGCTCCCGGTATCCCGTTATTCCTGTCCCGGGCGAGGAGAGGAAAGGAGAGGAGAGGAAAGGAGAGGAGAGGAGAGGAGGGAAGAGGCAGGCGAGCAGCCGCCGGACGCACGCATAGACGCACACACACATTCACTTCTACAGTAGAGGCTCCGGCAGCCTGCAGACCGTGCATGGGACCCGCGCCGAACGGCTCGCTCTCTCTCGCTGTGCATGTGTGTGTATGTGTGTGTGTGTGTGTATGTGTGTGTTTGTGTGCGCGCGCGTGCGTGTGTGTGTATATGAGAGAGATGAGAGTGTACGCGCGCGTGTTTGGAGGAGGGTGCGTGTGTGTGCGTGAAGTCTATGTATATGCTTGCGCGCTTCTGCAGAGGCAGGGGCAGCTGGATAGACGGACTCTCTCTCTCTCTCTCTCTCTCTCTCTCTCTCTCTCTCTCTCTCTCTCTCTCTCTTCGCTCCCTCTCTCTCTGCTCTTTGCGCTATAGCTCCTTCAAGAAGTGGCTCAGTTAGTGAGCAACAGAGAGAGAGAGTCGGGCTGCATCACAAAGCGATAATTCTCTCTGCCCACCCCACACCCTCCTCAAAATAGCCTACACTGCACCCATTCCAGTTCTCACAGGGAATGACACCCTCTTTTTTCCCCATAATCGTTGCCGTCCATTCACACATCCATTGACCGGGATTTGAATACAGCCCGGTTCACATGGAAAGCGGAGCGGGACAGAATGGACGGTGTTGGGGGGGGGGGGGGGGGGGGGGGGGGTAATAAAAACAGCAGCCGGTGCAAAAACATATATAACATAAAACACAAAAATGATTACAGGCGAATCTTCACATGCCCCCCTCCCCTCACACACACACACACACACACACACGCGCGCGCGCGCAAATACTCCTCCCTCTCATCCACTCATCCCCCCAGGTGAGTTAAATTGATTTGGGCAATCGCTTGTCCACAGCCCTTGGACACACGCAAACACACACTAAGGCTCAAATGCTGGTGTACACACACACACACACACACACACAGAGGAGCGAATGCCGACCGTCGGTCAATCATAAAGTGGTAATGAAAATGTCAGGCCAAATGCCAGACGCCACTTCCACTCAACTTCTCCGTCAGCGAAAGTCAGACACAACAAGACCCTGAACCAACCACCTATCTATCTATCTATCTATCTATCTATCTATCTATCTATCTATCTATCTATCTATCTATCTATCAGCAGACTCAGCATCAGCAGAGGGGGGTTCTCTTCATGACGTAGGAAGTCTGTCATCTGAATTTCCACCCGAAGCCTCATAATCTCTCTCTTCTCCCTCTCTCGCTCTCTCTGCGGAGCATCCCAATGCGCCGGCGCTCTGGTGAAAGCATAAAATAGAGCCGGAGGGGCATGCGGTAGGAAACTACACAAAATGAGTTGATATACGCAAGTCACACCTGTCTGAGCAACAAGCAGGAAGCCGTCCGGACGCACGGCGCACCTGCGCGCGTCCTCCTCAAGTCCGTCTTCATGCAGTTTTCCCAGAGCATGGTCCCGGCTCAACTCGACTCCATTCGCTCTGTATCTGTGGGCGTGTGGACTAGTTTTTCCTCCCTTCTCTACCAGCGCCCCACAGGAGTGTTTTATTTTAAAAATCAACAAGACCAGCTGGAGATGTCTGCTTCACACGAACACTCTTGCTGTAATTTAAGGGCTTGGTTACACTTGTCTTTTCAATGCGACTTCTGTGATCGGATGTGTCAGATTAGAGCGCAGCTGTGTCAGCATATGACTGTCCCAACTTGACACTTTAATGCGACCTGCCGGATCGGATAATATGTATTCCCATATATTCCTATGCAGATATCTTTCCACTATACTGATAAACTGACCGGAGATCCAAAGTCAGAGGGACCCACCGCATATGTGATCTGGCTCATTGGAATCCAAATGCAAGCAAGATCAGATCATGCAGCTTGAAGACTTGACAGTTAATGTGTCCTGGCATGATCAATGCCAAAAATCGCATTGATAAGACAAGTGCAATCACAACCTAAAGAGTTTCACTGAAAAAAAAAATTTTTTTACATGGATAGATTATCAACTTTGATCCAAGTTTGACAAGTGTGGCTCTGGCATTTCCTGGATGTACACAGACAGGTCAGCCTTGACGGGCTGCAGCATGGACCACACTGCCAACCCTGTGTCACAACCCTGAGTTCATGCTTCTTGATCTTCTTAATCATCAGATTTGTGTCATGAATTCATGAATTGCCCATTTATTTTGGGCAAATGATCACAAATTTGACTTTTTGTGCATATGAACACAAATCAGATTTCTGTCCATGAACATGAATTTTCCTTTATTATTAGTGGATAAAACCACTTCCAGAAGGAGCAAAATTTCAGTAGCTCTAGCCATCAAAACATATATCCAGGGGGGGAAAAGGTTAGGGTTAGGCATAAAAATCAGTTGGTTAAGGTTAGGGAAAGGTTAGGGTTAGGCAAACACAGAAACTGGACATGGTCTATGAAACCAAGCACTCATCTTGCCTCAGACTCAAACCCATGTCACCTGAGTGACATTCATGTTGATCGACCCATCCGCCAACTCACCAGCCTCCCAACACCGACTTTGTGGCTCTTTATGATATGTGGTGCAGGCCCTAAAAACACTGTTGACCAGAATACATTACATTTAAAGGCGTGCTGATTGTCCCGCAAAAAATGGACAATTCGTGTCAGTGGACATGAAGCTAAAGATTGCATTTTTGTGCCTATATCACAAACTGCCATGAGACCAGGCTGGTACTGCGCATGCGTCCCACTAAACGTCCCTTGCAGGTCGTCCATGAGTGAGTGAGTGAGTGAGTGACTACAATTTGCCAAGCATAGCCCACGGCTGGCAGTACTGCGCTTGCTGTGGTAAAAATGAGTACAAGGGCGAGCAGATTGTACCGTGCATGTGTGCGTGTGTGTGTGTGTGTATGTGTGCGTGTGTGTGTGTGTGTGAGCTGTGAGAACTAGTTTCCTTTTGCACAGTGTGTGCACAGTCACTCTTGCTCATGCATCTGCAGCTTCATGCATAAAAAAAAGCACCAATTTCAGGATCCATCATGGCACAGCGATGCAGCACGCAGCCACGCCTGGTGCTGTTTTCTGAGAAGAACACAGTTTCCACCCTTTAAGAGGCAGAACTCAGAACACAGTAAACCTGAAGGACATTATGGGAATATTGCAGTGAGATAACAATTACCATAATGCACAATAAGTCGATAAATACACAGTAAAGCAATGACTCAGCACTACAGAATATTAGTGATACACAAAGAGGCAAATAAAAAGTGCCAAAATGTACTATTGAGTTAGATACCATATGTGTTTTCAAGACTGTCAAAGTGATGTTACAGATTGAAAGTAGCATATAATCTTTAAATTCATGTTCAGATATCACAGTAAGTAATTTCAGGATTTTTTGATACTACAGGGGGTAAAATATATCATAACTACCTGCAAGATACTGTTGTGTTATGGCCAGTGTGTTTACTGTAGGCTACTTCTAAGTTCCAACAGCTTAATAGTAGCTTAGTAGTACAGCTTAAGATTTTTAATATACCCGTATAAAGTACACACTGTAGAAAGATGACAAAACTAATTGCTATGAGAATATTATAGTATATTATAGGAACATTATAGGAATATTACAGTGATTCTATTGGAGATACAATTACTAGAAATAACCTTAAAAACTCAAGCTGACCAAAAGAGTATTATACAAATATTACAGTGATAAAGTAAACTCATCATATGGTCACTCACACTGAGTATCACAGAACTGCCTGAAAGTATCTACAGAGATGTCATGAGGATATTTTATAGATTTTTTTTTCTTTTCATTATTT